>NW_027526720.1:0-109023 GCF_052857255.1 Amblyomma americanum | reverse complement strand
TGTCCATGTGATACGCGTCAAAACTTTTTCCCTTATAACTGCGCGAAAAGCATGTATTCGTGCTTAATACAACGAAACAAGCTGTTTTAGTCCGAAAAGAGTTAAATCTGAACACATCGGTTTTACAAGTGTTCCTCTGATACGCGTCAAAACTTTTTCTCATATAACTGCGCGAAAAGGCATTTATTCTTGCTTAATACAACGAAACAAGCTGTTTTAGACCGAAACGAGCCAAATCACAACACCTCGGTATTAGAAGTGTTCCACGTGATACTCGTCAAAACTTTTTCTCTTATTAACTGCGCGAAAAGCATGTATTCGTGCTTAATACAACGAAACAAGCTGTTTTAGGACCGAAACGAGCTAAATCTGAACACATCGGTTTTACAGGTGTCTCTGATACGCGTCAAAACTTTTTCTTCTATAACTGCGCGTAAAGCATGTATTCGTGCTTAATACAACGAAACAAGCTGTTTTAGACCGAAACGAGCTAAATCTGAACACATCGGTTTTACATGTGTTCCTCTGATACGCGTCAAAACTTTTCTCTTATAACTGCGCGAAAAGCATGTATCTCTTGCTTAATACAGCGAAACAAGTTGTTTTAGACCGAAACGAGCTAAATCACAACACATCGGTTTTACAAGTGTTCCTCTAATACGCGTCAAAACTTTTTCTCTTATAACTGCGAGAAAAGCATGTATTCTTAGCTTAATACAGCGAAACAAGCTGTTTTAGACCAAAACGAGCTAAATCACAACACATCGGTTTTACAAGTGTTCCTCTGACACGCGTCAAATTTTTTTCTCTTATAACTGCGCGAAAAGCATGTATTCTTGCTTAATACAGCGAAACAAGCTGTTTTAGACCGAAACGAGCTAAATCACAACACATCGGTTTTACAAGTGTTCCACGTGATACTCGTCAAAACTTTTTCTCTTATAACTGCGCGAAAAGCATGTATTCGTGCTTAATCCAACGAAACAAGCTGTTTAGACCGAAACGAGCTAAATCTGAACAAATCGGTTTCACAAGTATCCACGTGATACTCGTCAAAACTTTTTCTCTTATAACTGCGCGAAAAGCATGTATTCTTGCTTAATACAACGAAACAAGCTGTTTTAGACCGAAAAGAGCTAAATCACAACACATCGGTTTTACAAGTGTCTCTCTAATACGCGTCAAAACTTTTTCTCTTATAACTGCGCGAAAAAGCATGTATTCTTGCTTAATACAGCGAAACAAGCCTGTTTTAGAACCAAAACGAGCTAAATCACAACACATCGGTTTTACAAGTGTTCCTCTGATACGCGTCAACTCTTTTTTCTCTTATAGCTGCGCGAAAAGCATGTATTCGTGCTTAGTCCAACGAAACAAGCTGTTTTAGACCGAAACGAGGTAAATCTGAACACATCGGTTTTAAAGTGTCCCTGTGACAAGCCTTTAAAGCTTTTTTCTCTATCACTGCGCGAAAAGCATGTATTCTGCTTAATACAGCGAAACAAGCTGTTTTAGACCGAAACGAGCTAAATCACAACACATCGGTTTTACAATTGTTCCTCTGATACGCGTCTAAGCTTTTTCTCTTATAACTGCGCGAAAAGCATGTATTCGTGCTTAATACAGCGAAACAAGCTGTTTTTTAGACCGAAACGAGCTAAATCACAACACATCGGTTTTACAAGTGTTCCTCATGATACGCGTCAAAACTTTTTCTCTTATAAATGCGGCGAAAACATGTATTCGTGCTTAATACAACGAAACAAGCTGTTTTAGACCAAAACGAGCTAAATCTGAACACATCGGTTTTCCAAGTGTCCATGTGATACGCGTCAAAACTTTTTCCCTTATAACTGCGCGAAAAGCATGTATTCTTGCTTAATACAACGAAACAAGCTGTTTTAGACCGAAAAGAGCTAAATCACAACACATCGGTTTTACAAGTGTCTCGCTGATACGCGTCTCAAAACTTTTTCTCTTATAACTGCGCGAAAAGCATGTATTCTTGCTTAATACAACGAAACAAGCTGTTTTAGACCGAAACGAGCCAAATCACAACACATCGGTATTACAAGTGTTCCACGTGATACTCGTCAAATCTTTTTCTCTTATAACTGCGCGAAAAGCATGTATTCGTGCTTAATACAACAAAACAAGTTGTTTTAGACCGAAACGAGCCTAAATCTGAACACATCGGTTTTACAGGTGTCTCTGATACGCGTCAAACTTTTTCTCTTATAACGGCGCGAAAAGCATGTATTCTTGCTTAATACAGCGAAACAAGCTGTTTTAGACCGAAACGAGCTAAATCACAACACATCGGTATTACAAGTGTTCCACGTGATACTCGTCAAAACTTTTTCTCTTTTAACTGCGCGAAAAGCATGTATTCGTGCTTAATACAACGAAACAAGCTGTTTTTGACCGAAACGAGCTAAATCTGAACACATCGGTTTTACAAGGTATCCACGTGATACTCGTCAAAACTTTTTCTCTTATAACTGCGCGAAAAGCATGTATTCTTGCTTAATACAACGAAACAAGCTGTTTTAGACCGAAACGAGCTACATCACAACAAATCGGTTTTACAAGTGTCTCTCTAATACGCGTCAAAACTTTTTTCTCTTATAACTGCGCGAAAAGCATGTATTCGTGCTTAATACAACGAAACAAGCTGTTTTAGACCGAAACGAGCTAAATCTGAACAAATCGGTTTTACAAGTATCCACGTGATACTCGTCAAAACTTTTTCTCTTATAACTGCGCGAAAAGCATGTATTCTTGCTTAATACAACGAAACAAGCTGTTTTAGACCGAAAAGAGCTTAATCACAACACATCGTTTTACAAGTGTCTCTCTAATACGCGTCAAAACTTTTTCTCTTATAACTGCGCGAAAAGCATGTATTCTTGCTTAATACAGCGAAACAAGCTGTTTTAGACCGAAACGAGCTAAATCAGAACACATCGGTTTTACAAGTATCCAAGTGATACTCGTCAAAACTTTCTCTCTTATAACTGCGCGAAAACATGTATTCGGGCTTAATACAACGAAACAAGCTGTTTTAGACCAAAACGAGCTAAATCTGAACACATCGGTTTTCCAAGTGTCCATGTGATACGCGTCAAAACTTTTTCCCTTATAACTGCGCGAAAAGCATGTATTCGTGCTTAATACAACGAAACAAGCTGTTTTAGTCCGAAAAGAGTTAAATCTGAACACATCGGTTTTACAAGTGTTCCTCTGATACGCGTCAAAAACTTTTTCTCTTATAACTGCGCGAAAAGCATGTATTCTTGCTAATACAACGAAACAAGCTGTTTTAGACCGAAACGAGCCAAATCACAACACATCGGTATTACAAGTGTTCCACGTGATACTCGTCAAATCTTTTTCTCTTATAACTGCGCGAAAAGCATGTATTCGTGCTTAATACAACAAAACAAGTTGTTTTAGACCGAAACGAGCTAAATCTGAACACATCGGTTTTACAGGTGTCTCTGATACGCGTCAAAACTTTTTCTTCTATAACTGCGCGTAAAGCATGTATTCGTGCTTAATACAACGAAACAAGTTGTTTTAGACCGAAACGAGCTAAATCACCACACATCGGTTTTTACAAGTGTTCCTCTGATACGCGTCAAAACTTTTTCTCTTATAACTGCGCGAAAAGCATGTATTCTTGCTTAATACAGCGAAACAAGGCTGTTTTAGACCGAAATGAGCCTAAATCACAACACATCGGTTTTACAAGTGTTCCTCTGATACGCGTCAAAACATTTTCTCTTATAACTGCGCGAAAAGCATGTATTCTTGCTTAATACAGCGAATCAAGTTGTTTTAGACCGAAACGAGCTAAATCACAACACATCGGTATCACAAGTGTTCCACGTGATACTCGTCAAAACTTTTTCTCTTATAACTGCGCGAAAAGCATGTATTCGTGCTTAATACAACGAAACAAGCTGTTTTAGACCGAAACGAGCTAAATCTGAACAAATCGGTTTTACAAGTGTCTCTCTAATACGCGTCAAAACTTTTTCTCTTATAACTGCGCGAAAAGCCATGTATTCTTGCTTAATACAGCGAAACAAGCTGTTTTAGACCAAAACGAGCTAAATCACAACACATCGGTTTTACAAGTGTTCCTCTGACACGCGTCAAATTTTTTTCTCTTATAACTGCGCGAAAAGCATGTATTCTTGCTTAATACAGCGAAACAAGCTGTTTTAGACCGAAACGAGCTAAATCACAACACATCGGTTTTACAAGTGTTCCTCTGATACTCGTCAACTCTTTTTTCTCTTATAGGTGCGCGAAAAGCATGTAATCGTGCTTAGTCCAACGAAACAAGCTGTTTTAGACCGACACGAGGTAAATCTGAACACATCGGTTTTACAAGTGTCCCTGTGACACGCCTTTAAAGCTTTTTCTCTTATCACTGCGTGAAAGCATGTATTTCTGCTTAATACAGCGAAACAAGCTGTTTTAGACCGAAACGAGCTAAATCACAACACATCGGTTTTACAATTGTTCCTCTGATACGCCGTCTAAACTTTTTCTCTTATAACTGCGCGAAAAGCATGTATTCGTGCTTAATACAGCGAAACAAGCCTTTTTAGACCGAAACGAGCTAAATCACAACACATCGGTTTTACAAGTGTTCCTCTGATACGCGTCAAAACTTTTTCTCTTATAACTGCGAGAAAACATGTATTCGTGCTTAATACAACGAAACAAGCTGTTTTAGACCAAAACGAGCTAAATCTGAACACATCGGTTTTCCAAGTGTCCATCGTGATACGCGTCAAAACTTTTTCCTTATAACTGCGCGAAAGCATGTATTCGTGCTTAATACAACGAAACAAGCTGTTTTAGTCCGAAAAGAGTTAAATCTGAACACATCGGTTTTACAAGTGTTCCTCTGATACGCGTCAAAACGTTTTCTCTTATAACTGCGCGAAAAGCATGTATTCTTGCTTAATACAACGAAACAAGCTGTTTTATACCGAAACGAGCCAAATCACAACACATCGGTATTACAAGTGTTCCACGTGATACTCGTCAAAACTTTTTCTCTTATAACTGCGCGAAAAGCATGTATTCGTGCTTAATACAACGAAACAAGCTGTTTTAGACCGAAACGAGCTAAATTCTGAACACATCGGTTTTACAGGTGTCCGTGACACGCGTCAAAACTTTTTCTCTTATAACTGCGCGAAAGCATCGATTCTTGCTTAATACAACGAAACAAGCTGTTTTAGACCGAAATGAGCTAAATCACAAACACATCGGTTTTACAAGTGTTCCTCTGATACGCGTCAAAAACTTTTCTCTTATAACTGCGCGAAAAGCATGTATTCTTGCTTAATACAGCGAAACAAGCTGTTTAGACCGAAACGAGCTAAACCACAACACATCGGTATTACAAGTGTTCCACGTGATACTCGTCAAAACGTTTTCTCTTATAACTGCGCGAAAAAGCATGTATTCGTGCTTATATACAAACGAAACAAGCTGTTTTCGACCCGAAACGAGTCTAAATCTGAACACATCGGTTTTACAAGTATCCACGTGATACTCGTCAAAACTTTTTCTCTTATAACTTGCGCGGAAAAGCATGTATTCTTGCTTAATACAACGAGACAAGCTGTTTAGACCGAAACGAGCTAAATCTGAACAAATCGGTTTTACAAGTGTCTCTCTAATACGCGTCAAAACTTTTTCTCTCTATAACTGCGCGAAAAGCATGTATTCTTGCTTAATACAGCGAAACAAGCTGTTTAGACCAAAACGAGCTAAATCACAACACATCGGTTTTACAAGTGTTCCTCTGACACGCGTCAAATTTTTTTCTCTTATAACTGCGCGAAAAGCATGTATTCTTGCTTAATACAGCGAAACAAGCTGTTTTAGACCGAAACGAGCTAAATCACAACACATCGGTTTTACAAGTGTTCCTCTGATACTCGTCAACTCTTTTTTCTCTTATAGGTGCGCGAAAAGCATGTAATCGTGCTTAGTCCAACGAAACAAGCTGTTTTAGACCGAAACGAGGTAAATCTGACACATCGGTTTTACAAGTGTCCCTGTTGACACGCCTTTAAAGCTTTTTCTCTTATCACTGCGTGAAAAGCATGTATTTCTGCTTAATACAGCGAACAAGCTGTTTTAGACCGAAACGAGCTAAATCACAACACATCGGTTTTACAATTGTTCCTCTGATACGCGTCTAAACTTTTTCTCTTATAACTGCGCGAAAAGCATGTATTCGTGCTTAATACAGCGGAAACAAGCGTTTTTAGACCGAAACGAGCTAAATCACAACACATCGGTTTTACAAGTGTTCCTCTGATACGCGTCAAAACTTTTTCTCTTATAACTGCGCGAAAAACATGTATTCGTGCTTAATACAACGAAACAAGCTGTTTAGACCAAAACGAGCTAAATCTGAACACATCGGTTTTCCAAGTGTCCATCTGATACGCGTCAAAACTTTTTTCCTTATAACTGCGCGAAAAGCATGTATTCGTGCTTAATACAACGAAACAAGCTGTTTTAGTCCGAAAAGAGTTAAATCTGAACACATCGGTTTTACAAGTGTTCCTCTGATACGCGTCAAAACGTTTTCTCTTATAACTGCGCGAAAAGCATGTATTCTTGCTTAATACAACGAAACAAGCTGTTTTAGACCGAAACGAGCCAAATCACAACACATCGGTATTACAAGTGTTCCACGTGATACTCGTCAAAACTTTTTCTCTTATAACTGCGCGAAAAGCATGTATTCGTGCTTAATACAACGAAACAAGCTGTTTTAGACCGAAACGAGCTAAATCTGAACACATCGGTTTTACAGGTGTCCGTGACACGCGTCAAAACTTTTTCTCTTATAACTGCGCGAAAAGCATCGATTCTTGCTTAATACAACGAAACAAGCTGTTTTAGACCGAAATGAGCTAAATCACAACACATCGGTTTTACAAGTGTTCCTCTGATACGCGTCAAAACTTTTTCTCTTATAACTGCGCGAAAAGCATGTATTCTTGCTTAATACAGCGAAACAAGCTGTTTTAGACCGAAACGAGCTAAACCACAACACATCGGTATTACAAGTGTTCCACGTGATACTCGTCCAAAACGTTTTCTCTTATAACTGCGCGAAAAGCATGTATTCGTGCTTAATACAACGAAACAAGCTGTTTTCGACCGAAACGAGCTAAATCTGAACACATCGGTTTTACAAGTATCCACGTGATACTCGTCAAAACTTTTTCTCTTATAACTGCGCGAAAAGCATGTATTCTTGCTTAATACAACGAAACAAGCTGTTTTAGACCGAAACGAGCTAAATCACAACACACCGGTTTTACAAGTGTCTCTCTGATACGCGTCAAAACTTTTTCTTCTATAACTGCGCGTAAAGCATGTATTCGTGCTTAATACAACGAAACAAGTTGTTTTAGACCGAAACGAGCTAAATCTGAACACATCGGTTTTACAAGTGTCCCTGTGACACGCGTCAAAACTTTTTCTCTTATAACTGCGCGAAAAGCATGTATTCTTGCTTAATACAGCGAAACAAGCTGTTTTAAACCGAAACGAGCTAAATCACAACACATCGGTATTACAAGTGTTCCACGTGATACTCGTCAAAACTTTTTCTCTTATAACTGCGCGAAAAGCATGTATTCGTGCCTAATACAACGACACAAGCTGTTTTAGACCGAAACGAGCTAAATCTGAACACATCGGGTTTACAAGTATCCACGTGATACTCGTCAACTTTTTCTCTTATAACTGCGCGAAAAGCATGTATTCTTGCTTAATACAACGAAACAAGCTGTTTTAGACCGAAACGAGCTAAATCACAACACATCGGTTTTACAAGTGTCTCTGATACGCGTCAAAACTTTTTCTTCTATAACTGCGCGTAAAGCATGTATTCGTGCTTAATACAACGAAACAAGCTGTTTTAGACCGAAACGAGCTAAATCTGAACACATCGGTTTTACAAGTGTTCCTCTGATACGCGTCAAAACTTTTTCTCTTATAACTGCGCGAAAAGCATGTATTCTTGCTTAATACAGCGAAACAAGCTGTTTTAGACCGAAACGAGCTAAATCACAACACATCGGTTTTACAAGTGTTCCTCTGATACGCGTCAAAACTTTTTCTCTTATAACTGCGCGAAAAGCATGTATTCTTGCTTAATACAGCGAAACAAGATGTTTTAGACCGAAACGAGCTAAATCACAACACATCGGTATTACAAGTGTTCCACGTGATACTCGTCAAAACTTTTTCTCTTTTAACTGCGCGAAAAGCATGTATTCGTGCTTAATACAACGAAACAAGCTGTTTTAGACCGAAACGAACTAAATCTGAACACATCGGTTTTACAGGTATCCACGTGATACTCGTCAAAACTTTTTCTCTTATAACTGCGCGAAAAGCATGTATTCTTGCTTAATACAACGAAACAAGCTGTTTTAGACCGAAACGAGCTAAATCACAACACATAGGTTTTACAAGTGTCTCTCTAATACGCGTCAAAACTTTTTCTCTTATAACTGCTCGAAAAGCATGTATTCTTGCTTAATACAACGAAACAAGCTGTTTTAGACCGAAACGAGCTAAATCTGAACACATCGGTTTTACAAGTATCCACGTGATACTCGTCAAAACTTTTTCTCTTATAACTGCGCGAAAAGCATGTATTCTTGCTTAATACAGCGAAACAAGTTGTTTTAGACCGAACTGAGCTAAATCTGAACACATCGGTTTTACAAGTGTTCCTCTGATACGCGTCAAAACTTTTTCTTTTATAACTGCGCGAAAAGCATGTATTCGTGCTTAATACAACGAAACAAGCTGTTTTAGACCGAAACGAGCTAAATCTGAACAAATCGGTTTTACAAGTATCCACGTGATACTCGTCAAAACTTTTTCTCTTATAACTGCGCGAAAAGATGTATTCTTGCTAATACAACGAAACAAGCTGTTTTAGACCGAAAAGAGCTAAATCACAACACATCGGTTTTACAAGTGTCTCTCTAATACGCGTCAAAACTTTTTCTCTTATACAGCGCGAAAAGCATGTATTCTTGCTTAATACAGCGAAACAAGCTGTTTTAGACCAAAACGAGCTAAATCACAACACATCGGTTTTACAAGTGTTCCTCTGACACGCGTCAAATTTTTTTCTCTTATAACTGCGCGAAAAGCATGTATTCTTGCTTAATACAGCGAAACAAGCTGTTTTAGACCGAAACGAGCTAAATCACAACCCATCGGTTTTACAAGTTTTCCTCTGATACGCGTCAACTCTTTTTTCTCTTATAGCTGCGCGAAAAGCATGTATTCGTGCTTAGTCCAACGAAACAAGCTGTTTTAGACCGAAACGAGGTAAATCTGAACACATCGGTTTTACAAGTGTCCCTGTGACACGCCTTTAAAGCTTTTTCTCTTATCACTGCGCGAAAAGCATGTATTTCTGCTTAATACAGCGAAACAAGCTGTTTTAGACCGAAACGAGCTAAATCACAACACATCGATTTTACAATTGTTCCTCTGATACGCGTCTAAACTTTTTCTCTTATAACTGCGCGAAAAGCATGTATTCGTGCTTAATACAGCGAAACAAGCTGTTTTAGACCGAAACGAGCTAAATCACAACACATCGGTTTTACAAGTGTTCCTCTGATACGCGTCAAAACTTTTTCTCTTATAACTGCGCGAAAACATGTATTCGTGCTTAATACAGCGAAACAAGCTGTTTTAGACCGAAACGAGCTAAATCACAACACATCGATTTTACAATTGTTCCTCTGATACGCGTCTAAACTTTTTCTCTTATAACTGCGCGAAAAGCATGTATTCGTGCTTAATACAACGAAACAAGCTGTTTTAGACCGAAACGAGCTAAATCACAACACATCGGTTTTACAAGTGTTCCTCTGATACGCGTCAAAACTTTTTCTCTTATAACTGCGCGAAAACATGTATTCGTGCTTAATACAACGAAACAAGCTGTTTTAGACCAAAACGAGCTAAATCTGAACACATCGGTTTTCCAAGTGTCCATGTGATACGCGTCAAAACTTTTTCCCTTATAACTGCGCGAAAAGCATGTATTCGTGCTTAATACAACGAAACAAGCTGTTTTAGTCCGAAAAGAGTTAAATCTGAACACATCGGTTTTACAAGTGTTCCTCTGATACGCGTCAAAACTTTTTCTCTTATAACTGCGCGAAAAGCATGTATTCTTGCTTAATACAACGAAACAAGCTGTTTTAGACCGAAACGAGCCAAATCACAACACCTCGGTATTAGAAGTGTTCCACGTGATACTCGTCAAAACTTTTTCTCTTATAACTGCGCGAAAAGCATGTATTCGTGCTTAATACAACGAAACAAGCTGTTTTAGACCGAAACGAGCTAAATCTGAACACATCGGTTTTACAGGTGTCTCTGATACGCGTCAAAACTTTTTCTTCTATAACTGCGCGTAAAGCATGTATTCGTGCTTAATACAACGAAACAAGCTGTTTTAGACCGAAACGAGCTAAATCACAACACATCGGTTTTACAAGTGTTCCTCTGATACGCGTCTAAACTTTTTCTCTTATAACTGCGCGAAAAGCATGTATTCTTGCTTATTACAGCGAAACAAGCTGTTTTAAACCGAAACGAGCTAAATCACAACACATCGGTATTACAAGTGTTCCACGTGATACTCGTCAAAACTTTTTCTCCTATAACTGCGCGAAAAGCATGTATTCGTGCTTAATACAACGAAACAAGCTGTTTAAGACCGAAACGAGCTAAATCTGAACACATCGGTTTTACAAGTATCCACGTGATACTCGTCAAAACTTTTTCTCTTATAACTGCGCGAAAAGCATGTATTCTTGCTTAATACAGCGAAACAAGCTGTTTTAGACCGAAACGAGCTAAATCACAACACAAAGGTTTTACAAGTGTTCCTCTGATACGCGTCAAAACTTTTTCTCTTATAACTGCGCGAAAAGCATGTATTCTTGCTTAATACTACGAAACAAGCTGTTTTAGACCGAAACGAGCTAAATCACAACACATCGGTTTTACAAGTGTTCCTCTGATACGCGTCTAAACTTTTTCTCTTATAACTGCGCGAAAAGCATGTATTCTTGCTTAATACAGCGCAACAAGCTGTTTTAAACCGAAACGAGCTAAATCACAACACATCGGTATTACAAGTGTTCCACGTGATACTCGTCAAAACTTTTTCTCTTATAACTGCGCGAAAAGCATGTATTCGTGCTTAATACAACGAAACAAGCTGTTTAAGACCGAAACGAGCTAAATCTGAACACATCGGTTTTTCAAGTATCCACGTGATACTCGTCAAAACTTTTTCTCTTATAACTGCGCGAAAAGCATGTATTCTTGCTTAATACAGCGAAACAAGCTGTTTTAGACCGAAACGAGCTAAATCACAACACAAAGGTTTTACAAGTGTTCCTCTGATACGCGTCAAAACTTTTTCTCTTATAACTGCGCGAAAAGCATGTATTCTTGCTTAATACAACGAAACAAGCTGTTTTAGACCGAAACGAGCTAAATGTGAACACATCGGTTTTACAAGTGTCCCTCTGACACGCGTCAAAACTTTTTCTCTTATAACTGCGCGAAAAGCATGTATTCTTGCTTAATACAGCGAAACAAGCTGTTTTAGACCGAAATGAGCTAAATCACAACACATCGGTTTTACAAGTGTTCATCTGATACGCGTCAAAACTTTTTTCTCTTATAACTGCGCGAAAAGCATGTATTCTTGCTTAGTCCAACGAAACAAGCTGTTTTAGACCGAAACGAGCTAAATCACAACACATCGGTTTTACAAGTGTCTCTCTAATACGCGTCAAAACTTTTTCTCTTATAACTGCTGCGAAAAGCATGTATTCCTGCTTAATACAGCGAAACAAGCTGTCAAATTTTTTTCTCTTATAACTGCGCGAAAAGCATGTATTCTTGCTTAATACAGCGAAACAAGCTGTTTTAGACCGAAACGAGCTAAATCACAACACATCGGTTTTACAAGTGTTCCTCTGATACGCGTCAACTCTTTTTTCTCTTATAGCTGCTTGAAAAGCATGTATTTGTGCTTAGTCCAACGAAACAAGCTGTTTTAGACCGAAACGAGGTAAATCTGAACACATCGGTTTTACAAGTGTCTCTCTAATACGCGTCAAAACTTTTTCTCTTATAACTGCGCGAAAAGCATGTATTCTTGCTTAATACAGCGAAACAAGCTGTTTTAGACCGAAACGAGCTAAATCACAACACATCGGTTTTACAAGTGTTCCTCTGATACGCGTCAACTCTTTTTTCTCTTATAACTGCGCGAAAAGCATGTATTTCTGCTTAATACAGCGAAACAAGCTGTTTTAGACCGAAACGAGCTAAATCACAACACATCGGTTTTACAAGTGTTCCTCTGATACGCCTCTAAACTTTTTCTCTTATAACTGCGCGAAAAGCATGTATTCGTGCTTAATACAACGAAACAAGCTGTTTTAGACCGAAACGAGCTAAATTTGAACACATCGGTTTTACAAGTGTCCCTGTGACAGGCGTCAAAACTTTTTCTCTTATAACTGCGCGAAAAGCATGTATTCTTGCTTAATACAGCGAAACAAGTTGTTTTAGACCGAAACGAGCTAAATCACAACACGTCGGTTTTACAAGTCTTCCTCTGATACGCGTCTAAACTTTTTCTCTTATAACTGCGCGAAAAGCATCTATTCGTGCTAAATACAACGAAACAAGCTGTTTTAGACCGAAACGAGCTAAATCTGAACACATCGGTTTTACAAGTGTCCCTGTGACACGCGTCAAAACTTTTTCTCTTATAACTGCGCGAAAAGCATGTATTCGTGCTTAATACAGCGAAACAAGCTGTTTTAGACCGAAACGAGCTAAATCACAACACATCGGTTTTACAAGTGTTCCTCTGATACGCGTCTAAACTTTTTCTCTTATAACTGCGCGAAAAGCATGTATTCTTGCTTAATACAACGAAACAAGCTGTTTTAGACCGAAATGAGCTAAATCACAACACATCGGTTTTACAAGTGTTCCTCTGATACGCGTCAAAACTTTTTCTCTTATAACTGCGCGAAAAGCATGTATTCTTGCTTAATACAGCGAAACAAGCTGTTTTAGACCGAAACGAGCTAAATCACAACACATCGGTATTACAAGTGTTCCACGTGATACTCGTCAAAACGTTTTCTCTTATAACTGGGCGAAAAGCATGTATTCTTGCTTAATACAACGAAACAAGCTGTTTTAGACCGAAACGAGCTAAATCTGAACACATCGGTTTTACAAGTATCCACGTGATACTCGTCAAAACTTTCTCTCTTAAAACTGCGCGAAAAGCATGTATTCTTGCTTAATACAACGAAACAAGCTGTTTTAGACCGAAACGAGCTAAATCATAACACATCGGTTTTACAAGTGTCTCTCTAATAGGCGTCAAAACTTTTTCTTCTATAACTGCGCGTAAAGCATGTATTCGTGCTTAATACAGCGAAACAAGCTGTTTTAGACCAAAACGAGCTAAATCACAACACATCGGTTTTACAAGTGTTCCTCTGACACGCGTCAAATTTTTTTCTCTTATAACTGCGCGAAAAGCATGTATTCTTGCTTAATACAGCGAAACAAGCTGTTTTAGACCGAAACGAGCTAAATCACAACACATCGGTTTTACAAGTGTTCCTCTGATACGCGTCAACTCTTTTTTCTCTTATAGGTGCGCGAAAACCATGTAATCGTGCTTAGTCCAACGAAACAAGCTGTTTTAGACCGAAACGAGGTAAATCTGAACACATCGGTTTTACAAGGGTCCCTGTGACACGCCTTTAAAGCTTTTTCTCTTATCACTGCGTGAAAAGCATGTATTTCTGCTTAATACAGCGAAACAAGCTGTTTTAGACCGAAACGAGCTAAATCACAACACATCGGTTTTACAATTGTTCCTCTGATACGCGTCTAAACTTTTTCTCTTATAACTGCGCGAAAAGCATGTATTCGTGCTTAATACAGCGAAACAAGCGTTTTTAGACCGAAACGAGCTAAATCACAACACATCGGTTTTACAAGTGTTCCTCTGATACGCGTCAAAACTTTTTTTCTTATAACTGCGCGAAAAGCATGTATTCGTGCTTAATACAACGAAACAAGCTGTTTTAGTCCGAAAAGAGTTAAATCTGAACACATCGGTTTTACAAGTGTTCCTCTGATACGCGTCAAAACTTTTTCTCTTATAACTGCGCGAAAAGCATGTATTCTTGCTTAATACAACGAAACAAGCTGTTTTAGACCGAAACGAGCCAAATCACAACACATCGGTATTACAAGTGTTCCACGTGATACTCGTCAAAACTTTTTCTCTTATAACTGCGCGAAAAGCATGTATTCGTGCTTAATACAACGAAACAAGCTGTTTTAGACCGAAACGAGCTAAATCTGAACACATCGGTTTTACAGGTGTCCGTGACACGCGTCAAAACTTTTTCTCTTATAACTGCGCGAAAAGCATCGATTCTTGCTTAATACAACGAAACAAGCTGTTTTAGACCGAAATGAGCTAAATCACAACACATCGGTTTTACAAGTGTTCCTCTGATACGCGTCAAAACTTTTTCTCTTATAACTGCGCGAAAAGCATGTATTCTTGCTTAATACAGCGAAACAAGCTGTTTTAGACCGAAACGAGCTAAACCACAACACATCGGTATTACAAGTGTTCCACGTGATACTCGTCAAAACGTTTTCTCTTATAACTGCGCTAAAAGCATGTATTCGTGCTTAATACAACGAAACAAGCTGTTTTAGACCGAAACGAGCTAAATCTGAACACATCGGTTTTACAAGTATCCACGTGATACTCGTCAAAACTTTTTCTCTTATAACTGCGCGAAAAGCATGTATTCTTGCTTAATACAACGAAACAAGCTGTTTTAGACCGAAACGAGCTAAATCACAACACACCGGTTTTACAAGTGTCTCTCTGATACGCGTCAAAACTTTTTCTTCTATAACTGCGCGTAAAGCATGTATTCGTGCTTAATACAACGAAACAAGTTGTTTTAGACCGAAACGAGCTAAATCTGAACACATCGGTTTTACAAGTGTCCCTGTGACACGCGTCAAAACTTTTTCTCTTATAACTGCGCGAAAAGCATGTATTCTTGCTTAATACAGCGAAACAAGCTGTTTTAGACCGAAACGAGCTAAATCACAACACAAAGGTTTTACAAGTGTTCCTCTAATATGCGTCAAAACTTTTTCTCTTATAACTGCGCGAAAAGCATGTATTCTTGCTTAATACTACGAAACAAGCTGTTTTACACCGAAACGAGCTAAATCACAACACATCGGTTTTACAAGTGTTCCTCTGATACGCGTCTAAACTTTTTCTCTTATAACTGCGCGAAAAGCATGTCTTCGTGCTTAATACAACGAAACAAGCTGTTTCAGACCGAAACGAGCTAAATCACAACACATCGGTTTTACAAGTGTTCCACTGATACGCGTCAAAACTTTTTCTCTTATAACTGCGCGAAAAGCATGTATTCTTGCTTAATACAGCGAAACAAGCTGTTTTAAACCGAAACGAGCTAAATCACAACACATCGGTATTACAAGTGTTCCACGTGATACTCGTCAAAACTTTTTCTCTTATAACTGCGCGAAAAGCATGTATTCGTGCCTAATACAACGACACAAGCTGTTTTAGACCGAAACGAGCTAAATCTGAACACATCGGGTTTACAAGTATCCACGTGATACTCGTCAACTTTTTCTCTTATAACTGCGCGAAAAGCATGTATTCTTGCTTAATACAACGAAACAAGCTGTTTTAGACCGAAACGAGCTAAATCACAACACATCGGTTTTACAAGTGTCTCTGATACGCGTCAAAACTTTTTCTTCTATAACTGCGCGTAAAGCATGTATTCGTGCTTAATACAACGAAACAAGCTGTTTTAGACCGAAACGAGCTAAATCTGAACACATCGGTTTTACAAGTGTTCCTCTGATACGCGTCAAAACTTTTTCTCTTATAACTGCGCGAAAAGCATGTATTCTTGCTTAATACAGCGAAACAAGCTGTTTTAGACCGAAACGAGCTAAATCACAACACATCGGTTTTACAAGTGTTCCTCTGATACGCGTCAAAACTTTTTCTCTTATAACTGCGCGAAAAGCATGTATTCTTGCTTAATACAGCGAAACAAGCTGTTTTAGACCGAAACGAGCTAAATCACAACGCATCGGTTTTACAAGTGTTCCTCTGATAGGCGTCAAAACTTTTTCTCTTATAACTGCGCGAAAAGCATGTATTCTTGCTTAATACAGCGAAACAAGCTGTTTTAGTCCGAAATGAGCTAAATCACAACACATCGGTTTTACAAGTGTTCCTCTGATACGCGTCAAAACTTTTTCTCTTATAACGGCGCGAAAAGCATGTATTCTTGCTTAATACCGCGAAACAAGCTGTTTTAGACCGAAACGAGCTAAATCACAACACATCGGTATTACAAGTGTTCCACGTGATACTCGTCAAAACTTTTTCTCTTTTAACTGCGCGAAAAGCATGTATTCGTGCTTAATACAACGAAACAAGCTGTTTTAGACCGAAACGAGCTAAATCTGAACACATCGGTTTTCCAAGTGTCCATGTGATACGCGTCAAAACTTTTTTCCTTATAACTGCGCGAAAAGCATGTATTCGTGCTTAATACAACGAAACAAGCTGTTTTAGTCCGAAAAGAGTTAAATCTGAACACATCGGTTTTACAAGTGTTCCTCTGATACGCGTCAAAACTTTTTCTCTTATAACTGCGCGAAAAGCATGTATTCTTGCTTAATACAACGAAACAAGCTGTTTTAGACCGAAACGAGCCAAATCACAACACATCGGTATTACAAGTGTTCCACGTGATACTCGTCAAAACTTTTTCTCTTATAACTGCGCGAAAAGCATGTATTCGTGCTTAATACAACGAAACAAGCTGTTTTAGACCGAAACGAGCTAAATCTGAACACATCGGTTTTACAGGTGTCCGTGACACGCGTCAAAACTTTTTCTCTTATAACTGCGCGAAAAGCATCGATTCTTGCTTAATACAACGAAACAAGCTGTTTTAGACCGAAATGAGCTAAATCACAACACATCGGTTTTACAAGTGTTCCTCTGATACGCGTCAAAACTTTTTCTCTTATAACTGCGCGAAAAGCATGTATTCTTGCTTAATACAGCGAAACAAGCTGTTTTAGACCGAAACGAGCTAAACCACAACACATCGGTATTACAAGTGTTCCACGTGATACTCGTCAAAACGTTTTCTCTTATAACTGCGCGAAAAGCATGTATTCGTGCTTAATACAACGAAACAAGCTGTTTTAGACCGAAACGAGCTAAATCTGAACACATCGGTTTTACAAGTATCCACGTGATACTCGTCAAAACTTTTTCTCTTATAACTGCGCGAAAAGCATGTATTCTTGCTTAATACAACGAAACAAGCTGTTTTAGACCGAAACGAGCTAAATCACAACACACCGGTTTTACAAGTGTCTCTCTGATACGCGTCAAAACTTTTTCTTCTATAACTGCGCGTAAAGCATGTATTCGTGCTTAATACAACGAAACAAGTTGTTTTAGACCGAAACGAGCTAAATCTGAACACATCGGTTTTACAAGTGTCCCTGTGACACGCGTCAAAACTTTTTCTCTTATAACTGCGCGAAAAGCATGTATTCTTGCTTAATACAGCGAAACAAGCTGTTTTAGACCGAAACGAGCTAAATCACAACACAAAGGTTTTACAAGTGTTCCTCTAATATGCGTCAAAACTTTTTCTCTTATAACTGCGCGAAAAGCATGTATTCTTGCTTAATACTACGAAACAAGGTGTTTTACACCGAAACGAGCTAAATCACAACACATCGGTTTTACAAGTGTTCCTCTGATACGCGTCTAAACTTTTTCTCTTATAACTGCGCGAAAAGCATGTCTTCGTGCTTAATACAACGAAACAAGCTGTTTCAGACCGAAACGAGCTAAATCTGAACACATCGGTTTTACAAGTGTTCCACTGATACGCGTCAAAACTTTTTCTCTTATAACTGCGCGAAAAGCATGTATTCTTGCTTAATACAGCGAAACAAGCTGTTTTAAACCGAAACGAGCTAAATCACAACACATCGGTATTACAAGTGTTCCACGTGATACTCGTCAAAACTTTTTCTCTTATAACTGCGCGAAAAGCATGTATTCGTGCCTAATACAACGACACAAGCTGTTTTAGACCGAAACGAGCTAAATCTGAACACATCGGGTTTACAAGTATCCACGTGATACTCGTCAACTTTTTCTCTTATAACTGCGCGAAAAGCATGTATTCTTGCTTAATACAACGAAACAAGCTGTTTTAGACCGAAACGAGCTACATCACAACACATCGGTTTTACAAGTGTCTCTGATACGCGTCAAAACTTTTTCTTCTATAACTGCGCGTAAAGCATGTATTCGTGCTTAATACAACGAAACAAGCTGTTTTAGACCGAAACGAGCTAAATCTGAACACATCGGTTTTACAAGTGTTCCTCTGATACGCGTCAAAACTTTTTCTCTTATAACTGCGCGAAAAGCATGTATTCTTGCTTAATACAGCGAAACAAGCTGTTTTAGACCGAAACGAGCTAAATCACAACACATCGGTTTTACAAGTGTTCCTCTGATACGCGTCAAAACTTTTTCTCTTATAACTGCGCGAAAAGCATGTATTCTTGCTTAATACAGCGAAACAAGCTGTTTTAGACCGAAACGAGCTAAATCACAACACATCGGTTTTACAAGTGTTCCTCTGATACGCGTCAAAACTTTTTCTCTTATAACTGCGCGAAAAGCATGTATTCTTGCTTAATACAGCGAAACAAGCTGTTTTAGTCCGAAATGAGCTTAATCACAACACATCGGTTTTACAAGTGTTCCTCTGATACGCGTCAAAACTTTTTCTCTTATAACGGCGCGAAAAGCATGTATTCTTGCTTAATACCGCGAAACAAGCTGTTTTAGACCGAAACGAGCTAAATCACAACACATCGGTATTACAAGTGTTCCACGTGATACTCGTCAAAACTTTTTCTCTTTTAACTGCGCGAAAAGCATGTATTCGTGCTTAATACAACGAAACAAGCTGTTTTAGACCGAAACGAGCTAAATCTGAACACATCGGTTTTACAAGTATCCACGTGATACTCGTCAAAACTTTTTCTCTTATAACTGCGCGAAAAGCATGTATTCTTGCTTAATACAACGAAACAAGCTGTTTTAGACCGAAACGAGCTAAATCACAACACATAGGTTTTACAAGTGTCTCTCTAATACGCGTCAAAACTTTTTCTCTTATAACTGCTCGAAAAGCATGTATTCTTGCTTAATACAACGAAACAAGCTGTTTTAGACCGAAACGAGCTAAATCTGAACACATCGGTTTTACAAGTATCCACGTGATACTCGTCAAAACTTTTTCTCTTATAACTGCGCGAAAAGCATGTATTCTTGCTTAATACAGCGAAACAAGTTGTTTTAGACCGAACTGAGCTAAATCTGAACACATCGGTTTTACAAGTGTTCCTCTGATACGCGTCAAAACTTTTTCTTTTATAACTGCGCGAAAAGCATGTATTCGTGCTTAATACAACGAAACAAGCTGTTTTAGACCGAAACGAGCTAAATCTGAACAAATCGGTTTTACAAGTATCCACGTGATACTCGTCAAAACTTTTTCTCTTATAACTGCGCGAAAAGATGTATTCTTGCTAATACAACGAAACAAGCTGTTTTAGACCGAAAAGAGCTAAATCACAACACATCGGTTTTACAAGTGTCTCTCTAATACGCGTCAAAACTTTTTCTCTTATACAGCGCGAAAAGCATGTATTCTTGCTTAATACAGCGAAACAAGCTGTTTTAGACCAAAACGAGCTAAATCACAACACATCGGTTTTACAAGTGTTCCTCTGACACGCGTCAAATTTTTTTCTCTTATAACTGCGCGAAAAGCATGTATTCTTGCTTAATACAGCGAAACAAGCTGTTTTAGACCGAAACGAGCTAAATCACAACCCATCGGTTTTACAAGTGTTCCTCTGATACGCGTCAACTCTTTTTTCTCTTATAGCTGCGCGAAAAGCATGTATTCGTGCTTAGTCCAACGACACAAGCTGTTTTAGACCGAAACGAGGTAAATCTGAACACATCGGTTTTACAAGTGTCCCTGTGACACGCCTTTAAAGCTTTTTCTCTTATCACTGCGCGAAAAGCATGTATTTCTGCTTAATACAGCGAAACAAGCTGTTTTAGACCGAAACGAGCTAAATCACAACACATCGATTTTACAATTGTTCCTCTGATACGCGTCTAAACTTTTTCTCTTATAACTGCGCGAAAAGCATGTATTCGTGCTTAATACAGCGAAACAAGCTGTTTTAGACCGAAACGAGCTAAATCACAACACATCGGTTTTACAAGTGTTCCTCTGATA
This sequence comes from Amblyomma americanum, assembly GCF_052857255.1. Taxonomy (NCBI): domain Eukaryota; kingdom Metazoa; phylum Arthropoda; class Arachnida; order Ixodida; family Ixodidae; genus Amblyomma; species Amblyomma americanum. The sequence continues at coordinate 88,411 of NW_027526720.1, read as the reverse complement.
CGCGTCAAAACTTTTTCTCTTATAACTGCGCGAAAACATGTATTAGTGCTTAATACAGCGAAACAAGCTGTTTTAGACCGAAACGAGCTAAATCACAACACATCGATTTTACAATTGTTCCTCTGATACGCGTCTAAACTTTTTCTCTTATAACTGCGCGAAAAGCATGTATTCGTGCTTAATACAGCGAAACAAGCTGTTTTAGACCGAAACGAGCTAAATCACAACACATCGGTTTTACAAGTGTTCCTCTGATACGCGTCAAAACATTTTCTCTTATAACTGCGCGAAAACATGTATTCGTGCTTAATACAACGAAACAAGCTGTTTTAGACCAAAACGAGCTAAATCTGAACACATCGGTTTTCCAAGTGTCCATGTGATACGCGTCAAAACTTTTTCCCTTATAACTGCGCGAAAAGCATGTATTCGTGCTTAATACAACGAAACAAGCTGTTTTAGTCCGAAAAGAGTTAAATCTGAACACATCGGTTTTACAAGTGTTCCTCTGATACGCGTCAAAACTTTTTCTCTTATAACTGCGCGAAAAGCATGTATTCTTGCTTAATACAAGGAAACAAGCTGTTTTAGACCGAAACGAGCCAAATCACAACACATCGGGTATTCGTGCTTAATACAACGAAACAAGCTGTTTTAGACCGAAATGAGCTAAATCTGAACACATCGGTTTTACAGGTGTCTCTGATACGCGTCAAAACTTTTTCTTCTATAACTGCGCGTAAAGCATGTATTCGTGCTTAATACAACGAAACAAGCTGTTTTAGACCGAAACGAGCTAAATCTGAACACATCGGTTTTACAAGTGTTCCTCTGATACGCGTCAAAACTTTTTCTCTTATAACTGCGCGAAAAGCATGTATTCTTGCTTAATACAGCGAAACAAGTTGTTTTAGACCGAAACGAGCTAAATCACAACACATCGGTTTTACAAGTGTTCCTCTAATACGCGTCAAAACTTTTTCTCTTATAACTGCGCGAAAAGCATGTATTCGTGCTTAATACAACGAAACAAGTTGTTTTTGACCGAAACGAGCTAAATCTGAACACATCGGTTTTACAAGTATCCACGTGATACTCAAAACTTTTTCTCTTATAACTGCGCGAAAAGCATGTATTCTTGCTTAATACAACGAAATAAGTTGTTTTAGACCGAAACGAGCTAAATCACAACAAATCGGTTTTACAAGTGTCTCTCTAATACGCGTCAAAACTTTTTCTCTTATAACTGCGCGAAAAGCATGCATTCGTGCTTAATACAACGAAACAAGCTGTTTTAGACCGAAACGAGCTAAATCTGAACACATCGGTTTTACAAGTATCCACGTGATACTCGTCAAAACTTTCTCTTATAACTGCGCGAAAAGCATGTATTCCTGCTTAATACAGCGATACAAGCTGTTTTAGACCGAAATGAGCTAAATCACAACACATCGGTTTTACAAGTGTTCCTCTGATACGCGTCAAAACTTTTTCTTTTATAACTGCGCGAAAAGCATGTATTCTTGCTTAATACAGCGAATCAAGCTGTTTTAGACCGAAACGAGCTAAATCACAACACATCGGTATTACAAGTGTTCCACGTGATACTCGTCAAAACTTTTTCTCTTATAACTGCGCGAAAAGCGTGTATTCGTGCTTAATACAACGAAACAAGCTGTTTTAGACCGAAACGAGCTAAATCTGAACAAATCGGTTTTACAAGTATCCACGTGATACTCGTCAAAACTTTCTCTTATAACTGCGCGAAAAGCATGTATTCTTGCTTAATACAACGAAACAAGCTGTTTTAGACCGAAAAGAGCTAAATCACAACACATCGGTTTTACAAGTGTCTCTCTAATACGCGTCAAAACTTTTTCTCTTATAACTGCGCAAAAGCATGTATTCTTGCTTAATACAGCGAAACAAGCTGTTTTAGACCAAAACGAGCTAAATCACAACACATCGGTTTTACAAGTGTTCCTCTGACACGCGTCAAATTGTTTTCTCTTATAACTGCGCGAAAAGCATGTATTCTTGCTTAATACAGCGAAACAAGCTGTTTTAGACCGAAACGAGCTAAATCACAACACATCGGTTTTACAAGTGTTCCTCTGATACGCGTCAACTCTTTTTTCTCTTATAGCTGCGCGAAAAGCATGTATTCGTACTTAGTCCAACGAAACAAGCTGTTTTAGACCGAAACGAGGTAAATCTGAACACATCGGTTTTACAAGTGTTCCTCTGATACGCGTCAAAACTTTTTCTCTTATAACTGCGCGAAAAGCATGTATTCTTGCTTAATACAGCGAAACAAGCTGTTTTAGACCGAAACGAGCTAAATCACAACACATCGGTTTCACAAGTGTCCCTGTGACACGCGTCAAAACTTTTTCTCTTATAACTGCGCGAAAAGCATGTATTCTTGCTTAATACAGCGAAACAAGCTGTTTTAGACCGAAACGAGCTAAATCACAACACAAAGGTTTTACAAGTGTTCCTCTAATACGCGTCAAAACTTTTTCTCTTATAACTGCGCGAAAAGCATGTATTCTTGCTTAATGCAACGAAACAAGCTGTTTTTGACCGAAACGAGCTAAATCACAACACATCGGTTTTACAAGTGTCTCTCTGATACGCGTCAAAACTTTTTCTTCTATAACTGCGCGTAAAGCATGTATTCTTGCTTAATACAACGAAACAAGCTGTTTTAGACCAAAACGAGCTAAATCTGAACACATCGGTTTTACAAGTATCCACGTGATACTCGTCAAAACTTTCTCTCTTATAACTGCGCGAAAAGCATGTATTCTTGCTTAATACAACGAAACAAACTGTTTTAGACCGAAACGAGCTAAATCATAACACATCGGTTTTACAAGTGTCTCTCTAATAGGCGTCAAAACTTTTTCTTCTATAACTGCGCGTAAAGCATGTATTCGTGCTTAATACAACGAAACAAGTTGTTTTAGACCGAAACGAGCTAAATCTGAACACATCGGTTTCACAAGTGTCCCTGTGACACGCGTCAAAACTTTTTCTCTTATAACTGCGCGAAAAGCATGTATTCTTGCTTAATACAGCGAAACAAGCTGTTTTAGACCGAAACGAGCTAAATCACAACACAAAGGTTTTACAAGTGTTCCTCTAATACGCGTCAAAACTTTTTCTCTTATAACTGCGCGAAAAGCATGTATTCTTGCTTAATACTACGAAACAAGCTGTTTTACACCGAAACGAGCTAAATCACAACACATCGGTTTTACAAGTGTTCCTCTGCTACGCGTCTAAACTTTTTCTCTTATAACTGCGCGAAAAGCATGTATTCTTGCTTAATACAGCGAAACAAGCTGTTTTAGACCGAAACGAGCTAAATCACAACACATCGGTATTACAAGTGTTCCACGTGATACTCGTCAAAACTTTTTCTCTTTTAACTGCGCGAAAAGCATGTATTCGTGCTTAATACAACGAAACAAGCTGTTTTTGACCGAAACGAGATAAATCTGAACACAACGGTTTTACAAGTATCCACGTGATACTCGTCAAAACTTTTTCTCTTATAACTGCGCGAAAAGCACGTATTCTTGCCTAATACAGCGAAACAAGCTGTTTTAGACCGAAATGAGCTAAATCACAACACATCGGTTTTACAAGTGTTCCTCTGATACGCGTCAAAACTTTTTCTTTTATAACTGCGCGAAAAGCATGTATTCTTGCTTAATACAGCGAATCAAGCTGTTTTAGACCGAAACGAGCTAAATCACAACACATCGGTATTACAAGTGTTCCACGTGATACTCGTCAAAACTTTTTCTCTTATAACTGCGCGAAAAGCGTGTATTCGTGCATAATACAACGAAACAAGCTGTTTTAGACCGAAACGAGCTAAATCTGAACAAATCGGTTTTAAAAGTATCCACGTGATACTCGTCAAAACTTTTTCTCTTATAACTGCGCGAAAAGCATGTATTCTTGCTTAATACAACGAAACAAGCTGTTTTAGACCGAAAAGAGCTAAATCACAACACATCGGTTTTACAAGTGTCTCTCTAATACGCGTCAAAACTTCTTCTCCTATAATTGCGCAAAAGCATGTATTCTTGCTTAATACAGCGAAACAAGCTGTTTTAGACCAAAACGAGCTAAATCACAACACATCGGTTTTACAAGTTTTCCTCTGACACGCGTCAAATTTTTTTCTCTTATAACTGCGCGAAAAGCATGTATTCTTGCTTAATACAGCGAAACAAGCTGTTTTAGACCGAAACGAGCTAAATCACAACACATCGGTTTTACAAGTGTTCCTCTGATACGCGTCAACTCTTTTTTCTCTTATAGCTGCGCGAAAAGCATGTATTCGTACTTAGTCCAACGAAACAAGCTGTTTTAGACCGAAACGAGGTAAATCTGAACACATCGGTTTTACAAGTGTCCCTGTGACACGCCTTTAAAGCTTTTTCTCTTATCACTGCGCGAAAAGCATGTATTTCTGCTTAATACAGCGAAACAAGCTGTTTTAGACCGAAACGAGCTAAATCATAACACATCGGTTTTACAAGTGTCTCTCTAATAGGCGTCAAAACTTTTTCTTCTATAACTGCGCGTAAAGCATGTATTCGTGCTTAATACAACGAAACAAGTTGTTTTAGACCGAAACGAGCTAAATCTGAACACATCGGTTTTACAAGTGTCCCTGTGACACGCGTCAAAACTTTTTTTCTTATAACTGCGCGAAAAGCATGTATTCTTGCTTAATACAGCGAAACAAGCTGTTTTAGACCGAAACGAGCTAAATCACAACACAAAGGTTTTACAAGTGTTCCTCTAATACGCGTCAAAACTTTTTCTCTTATAACTGCGCGAAAAGCATGTATTCTTGCTTAATACTACGAAACAAGCTGTTTTACACCGAAACGAGCTAAATCACAACACATCAGTTTTACAAGTGTTCCTCTGCTACGCGTCTAAACTTTTTCTCTTATAACTGCGCGAAAAGCATGTATTCTTGCTTAATACAGCGAAACAAGCTGTTTTAGACCGAAACGAGCTAAATCACAACACATCGGTTTTACAAGTGTTCCTCTGATACGCGTCAAAACTTTTTCTCTTATAAATGCGCGAAAAGCATGTATTCTTGCTTAATACAGCGAAACAAGCTGTTTTAGACCGAAACGAGCTAAATCACAACACATCGGTTTTACAAGTGTTCCTCTGATACGCGTCAAACCTTTTTCTCTTATAACTGCGCGAAAAGCATGTATTCTTGCTTAATACAGCGAAACAAGCTGTTTTAGACCGAAATGAGCTAAATCACAACACATCGGTTTTACAAGTGTTCCTCTGATACGCGTCAAAACTTTTTCTCTTATAACGGCGCGAAAAGCATGTATTCTTCCTAATACAGCGAAACAAGCTGTTTTAGACAGAAACGAGCTAAATCACAACACATCGGTATTACAAGTGTTCCACGTGATACTCGTCAAAACTTTTTCTCTTTTAACTGCGCGAAAAGCATGTATTCGTGCTTAATACAACGAAACAAGCTGTTTTAGACCGAAACGAGCTAAATCTGAACACATCGGTTTTACAAGTATCCACGTGATACTCGTCAAAACTTTTTCTCTTATAACTGCGCGAAAAGCATGTATTCTAGCTTAATACAACGAAACAAGCTGTTTTAGACCGAAACGAGCTAAATCACAACACATCGGTTTTACAAGTGTCTCTCTAATACGTGTCAAAACTTTTTCTCTTATAACTGCGCGAAAAGCATGTATTCTTGCCTAATACAACGAAACAAGCTGTTTTAGACCGAAACGAGCTAAATCTGAACACATCGGTTTTACAAGTATCCACGTGATACTCGTCAAAACTTTTTCTCTTATAACTGCGCGAAAAGCATGAATTCTTGCTTAATACAGCGAAACAAGCTGTTTTAGACCGAAATGAGCTAAATCACAACACATCGGTTTTACAAGTGTTCCTCTGATACGCGTCAAAACTTTTTCTTTTATAACTGCGCGAAAAGCATGTATTCTTGCTTAATACAGCGAATCAAGTTGTTTTAGACCGAAACGAGCTAAATCACAACACATCGGTATATCAAGTGTTCCACGTGATACTCGTCAAAACTTTTTCTCTTATAACTGCGCGAAAAGCATGTATTCTTGCTTAATACAGCGAAACAAGCTGTTTTAGACCGAAACGAGCTAAATCACAACACATCGGTATTACAAGTGTTCCACGTGATACTCGTCAAAACTTTTTCTCTTTTAACTGCGCGAAAAGCATGTATTCGTGCTTAATACAACGAAACAAGCTGTTTTTGACCGAAACGAGCTAAATCTGAACACATCGGTTTTACAAGTATCCACGTAATACTCGTCAAAACTTCTTCTCTTATAACTGCGCGAAAAGCATGTATTCTTGCTTAATACAACGAAACAAGCTGTTTTAGACCGAAACGAGCTAAATCACAACACCGGTTTTACAAGTGTCTCTCTAATACGCGTCAAAACTTTTTCTCTTATAACGGCGCGAAAAGCATGTATTCTTCCTTAATACAGCGAAACAAGCTGTTTTAGACAGAAACGAGCTAAATCACAACACATCGGTATTACAAGTGTTCCACGTGATACTCGTCAAAACTTTTTCTCTTTTAACTGCGCGAAAAGCATGTATTCGTGCTTAATACAACGAAACAAGCTGTTTTAGACCGAAACGAGCTAAATCTGAACACATCGGTTTTACAAGTATCCACGTGATACTCGTCAAAACTTTTTCTCTTATATCTGCGCGAAAAGCATGTATTCTAGCTTAATACAACGAAACAAGCTGTTTTAGACCGAAACGAGCTAAATCACAACACATCGGTTTTACAAGTGTCTCTCTAATACGCGTCAAAACTTTTTCTCTTATAACTGCGCGAAAAGCATGTATTCTTGCTTAATACAACGAAACAAGCTGTTTTAGACCGAAACGAGCTAAATCTGAACACATCGGTTTTACAAGTATCCACGTGATACTCGTCAAAACTTTTTCTCTTATAACTGCGCGAAAAGCATGAATTCTTGCTTAATACAGCGAAACAAGCTGTTTTAGACCGAAATGAGCTAAATCACAACACATCGGTTTTACAAGTGTTCCTCTGATACGCGTCAAAACTTTTTCTTTTATAACTGCGCGAAAAGCATGTATTCTTGCTTAATACAGCGAATCAAGTTGTTTTAGACCGAAACGAGCTAAATCACAACACATCGGTATATCAAGTGTTCCACGTGATACTCGTCAAAACTTTTTCTCTTATAACTGCGCGAAAAGCATGTATTCTTGCTTAATACAGCGAAACAAGCTGTTTTAGACCGAAACGAGCTAAATCACAACACATCGGTATTACAAGTGTTCCACGTGATACTCGTCAAAACGTTTTCTCTTTTAACTGCGCGAAAAGCATGTATTCGTGCTTAATACAACGAAACAAGCTGTTTTTGACCGAAACGAGCTAAATCTGAACACATCGGTTTTACAAGTATCCACGTAATACTCGTCAAAACTTCTTCTCTTATAACTGCGCGAAAAGCATGTATTCTTGCTTAATACAACGAAACAAGCTGTTTTAGACCGAAACGAGCTAAATCACAACACCGGTTTTACAAGTGTCTCTCTAATACGCGTCAAAACTTTTTCTCTTATAACTGCGCGAAAAGCATGTATTCTTGCTTAATACAACGAAACAAGCTGTTTTAGACCGAAACGAGCTAAATCTGAACACATCGGTTTTACAAGTGTTCCTCTGATACGCGTCAATTTTTTTTCTCTTATAACTGCGCGAAAAGCATGTATTCTTGCTTAATACAGCGAAACAAGCTGTTTTAGACCGAAACGAGCTAAATCACAACACATCGGTTTTACAAGTGTTCCTCTGATACGCGTCAAAACTTTTTCTCTTATAACTGCGCGAAAAGCATGTATTCTTGCTTAATACAGCGAAACAAGCTGTTTTAAACCGAAACGAGCTAAATCACAACACATCGGTATTACAAGTGTTCCACGTGATACTCGTCAAAACTTTTTCTCTTATAACTGCGCGAAAAGCATGTATTCGTGCTTAATACAACGAAACAAGCTGTTTTAGACCGAAACGAGCTAAATCTGAACACATCGGTTTTACAAGTATCCACGTGATACTCGTCAACTTTTTCTCTTATAACTGCGCGAAAAGCATGTATTCTTGCTTAATACAACGAAACAAGCTGTTTTAGACCGAAACGAGCTAAATCACAACACATCGGTTTTACAAGTGTCTCTGATACGCGTCAAAACTTTTTCTTCTATAACTGCGCCTAAAGCATGTATTCGTGCTTAATACAACGAAACAACCTGTTTTAGACCGAAACGAGCTAAATCTGAACACATCGGTTTTACAAGTGTTCCTCTGATACGCGTCAAAACTTTTTCTCTTATAACTGCGCGAAAAGCATGTATTCTTGCTTAATACAGCGAAACAAGCTGTTTTAGACCGAAACGAGCTAAATCACAACACATCGGTTTTACAAGTTTTCCTCTGATACGCGTCAAAACTTTTTCTCTTTTAACTGCGCGAAAAGCATGTATTCTTGCTTAATACAGCGAAACAAGCTGTTTTAAACCGAAACGAGCTAAATCACAACACATCGGTATTACAAGTGTTCCACGTGATACTCGTCAAAACTTTTTCTCTTATAACTGCGCGAAAAGCATGTATTCTTGCTTAATACAGCGAAACAAGCTGTTTTAGACCGAAACGAGCTAAATCACAACACATCGGTATTACAAGTGTTCAACGTGATACTCGTCAAAACGTTTTCTCTTATAACTGCGCGAAAAGCATGTATTCGTGCTTAATACAACGCAACAAGCTGTTTTAGACCGAAACGAGCTAAATCTGAACACTTCGGTTTTACAAGTATCCACGTGATACGTCAAAACTCTTTCTCTTATAACTGCGCGAAAAGCATGTATTCTTGCTTAATAGAACGAAACAAGCTGTTTTTGACCGAAACGAGCTAAATCACAACACATCGGTTTTACAAGTGTCTCTCTGATACGCGTCAAAACTTTTTCTTCTATAACTGCGCGTAAAGCATGTATTCTTGCTTAATACAACGAAACAAGCTGTTTTAGACCAAAACGAGCTAAATCTGAACACATCGGTTTTACAAGTATCCACGTGATACTCGTCAAAACTTTCTCTCTTATAACTGCGCGAAAAGCATGTATTCTTGCTTAATACAACGAAACAAGCTGTTTTAGACCGAAACGAGCTAAATCATAACACATCGGTTTTACAAGTGTCTCTCTAATAGGCGTCAAAACTTTTTCTTCTATAACTGCGCGTAAAGCATGTATTCGTGCTTAATACAACGAAACAAGTTGTTTTAGACCGAAACGAGCTAAATCTGAACACATCGGTTTTCCAAGTGTCCCTGTGACACGCGTCAAAACTTTTTCTCTTATAACTGCGCGAAAAGCATGTATTCTTGCTTAATACAGCGAAACAAGCTGTTTTAGACCGAAACGAGCTAAATCACAACACAAAGGTTTTACAAGTGTTCCTCTAATACGCGTCAAAACTTTTTCTCTTATAACTGCGCGAAAAGCATGTATTCTTGCTCAATACTACGAAACAAGCTGTTTTACACCGAAACGAGCTAAATCACAAAACATCGGTTTTACAAGTGTTACTCTGATACGCGTCTAAACGTTTTCTCTTATAACTGCGCGAAAAGCATGTATTCGTGCTTAATACAACGAAACAAGCTGTTTCAGACCGAAACGAGCTAAATCTGAACACATCGGTTTTACAAGTGTTCCTCTGATACGCGTCAAAACTTTTTCTCTTATAACTGCGCGAAAAGCATGTATTCTTGCTTAATACAGCGAAACAAGCTGTTTTAGACCGAAATGAGCTAAATCACAACACATCGGTTTTACAAGTGTTCCTCTGATATGCGTCAAAACTTTTTCTTTTATAACTGCGCGAAAAGCATGTATTCTTGCTTAATACAGCGAAACAAGCTGTTTTAGACCGAAACGAGCTAAATCTGAACACATCGGTTTTACAGGTGTCCGTGACACGCGTCAAAACTTTTTCTCTTATAACTGCGCGAAAAGCATGTATTCTTGCTTAATACAGCGAAACAAGCTGTTTTAGACCGAAACGACCTAAATCACAACACATCGGTAATACAAGTGTTCAACGTGATACTCGTCAAAACGTTTTCTCTTATAACTGCGCGAAAAGCATGTATTCGTGCTTAATACAACTCAACAAGCTGTTTTAGACCGAAACGAGCTAAATCTGAACACTTCGGTTTTACAAGTATCCACGTGATACGTCAAAACTTTTTCTCTTATAACTGCGCGAAAAGCATGTATTCTTGCTTAATACAACGAAACAAGCTGTTTTTGACCGAAACGAGCTAAATCACAACATATCGGTTTTACAAGTGTCTCTCTGATACGCGTCAAAACTTTTTCTTCTATAACTGCGCGTAAAGCATGTATTCTTGCTTAATACAAAGAAACAAGCTGTTTTAGACCGAAACGAGCTAAATCACAACACATCGGTTTTACAAGTGTTCCTCTGATACGCGTCAAAACTTTTTCTCTTATAACTGCGCGAAAAGCATGTATTCTTGCTTAATACAGCGAAACAAGCTGTTTTAGACCGAAACGAGCTAAATCACAACACATCGGTTTTACAAGTGTTCCTCTGATACGCGTCAAAACTTCTTCTTTTATAACTGCGCGAAAAGCATGTATTCTTGCTTAATACAGCGAAACAAGCTGTTTTAGACCGAAACGAGCTAAATCTGAACACATCGGTTTTACAGGTGTCCGTGACACGCGTCAAAACTTTTTCTCTTATAACTGCGCGAAAAGCATGTATTCTTGCCTAATACAGCGAAACAAGCTGTTTTAGACCGAAACGAGCTAAATCACAACACATCGGTATTACAAGTGTTCAACGTGATACTCGTCAAAACGTTTTCTCTTATAACTGCGCGAAAAGCATGTATTCGTGCTTAATACAACGCAACAAGCTGTTTTAGACCGAAACGAGCTAAATCTGAACACTTCTGTTTTACAAGTATCCACGTGATACGTCAAAACTCTTTCTCTTATAACTGCGCGAAAAGCATGTATTCTTGCTTAATACAACGAAACAAGCTGTTTTTGACCGAAACGAGCTAAATCACAACACATCGGTTTTACAAGTATCTCTCTGATACGCGTCAAAACTTTTTCTTCTATAACTGCGCGTAAAGCATGTATTCTTGCTTAATACAACGAAACAAGCTGTTTTAGACCAAAACGAGCTAAATCTGAACACATCGGTTTTACAAGTATCCACGTGATACTCGTCAAAACTTTCTCTCTTATAACTGCGCGAAAAGCATGTATTCTTGCTTAATACAACGAAACAAGCTGTTTTAGACCGAAACGAGCTAAATCATAACACATCGGTTTTACAAGTGTCTCTCTAATAGGCGTCAAAACTTTTTCTTCTATAACTGCGCGTAAAGCATGTATTCGTGCTTAATACAACGAAACAAGTTGTTTTAGACCGAAACGAGCTAAATCTGAACCAGAACATTGAAAATAAACTTTTTTGGACAGAAGGAAAGCTAAGGGCACATTTCTTATTGTGAAAGCATGTATTCTTGCTTAATACAGCGAAACAAGCTGTTTTAGACCGAAACGAGCTAAATCACAACACAAAGGTTTTACAAGTGTTCCTCTAATACGCGTCAAAACTTTTTCTCTTATAACTGCGCGAAAAGCATGTATTCTTGCTCAATACTACGAAACAAGCTGTTTTACACCGAAACGAGCTAAATCACAAAACATCGGTTTTACAAGTGTTCCTCTGATACGCGTCTAAACTTTTTCTCCTATAACTGCGCGAAAAGCATGTATTCGTGCTTAATACAACGAAACAAGCTGTTTCAGACCGAAACGAGCTAAATCTGAACACATCGGTTTTACAAGTGTTCCTCTGATACGCGTCAAAACTTTTTCTCTTATAACTGCGCGAAAAGCATGTATTCTTGCTTAATACAGCGAAACAAGCTGTTTTAAACCGAAACGAGCTAAATCAAAACACATCGGTATTACAAGTGTTCCACGTGATACTCGTCAAAACTTTTTCTCTTATAACTGCGCGAAAAGCATGTATTCGTGCTTAATACAACGAAACAAGCTGTTTTAGACCGAAACGAGCTAAATCTGAACACATCGGTTTCACAAGTATCCACGTGATACTCGTCAACTTTTTCTCTTATAACTGCGCGAAAAGCATGTATTCTTGCTTAATACAACGAAACAAGCTGTTTTAGACCGAAACGAGCTAAATCACAACACATCGGTTTTACAAGTGTTCCTCTGATACGCGTCAAAACTTTTTCTCTTATAACTGCGCGAAAAGCATGTATTCTTGCTTAATACAGCGAAACAAGCTGTTTTAGACCGAAACGAGCTAAATCACAACACATCGGTTTTACAAGTGTTCCTCTGATACGCGTCAAAACTTTTTCTCTTATAACTGCGCGAAAAGCATGTATTCTTGCTTAATACAGCGAAACAAGCTGTTTTAGACCGAAACGAGCTAAATCACAACACATCGGTTTTACAAGTGTTCCTCTGATACGCTTCAAAACTTTTTCTCTTATAACTGCGCGAAAAGCATGTATTCTTGCTTAATACAGCGAAACAAGCTGTTTTAGACCGAAATGAGCTAAATCACAACACATCGGTTTTACAAGTGTTCCTCTGATATGCGTCAAAACTTTTTCTTTTATAACTGCGCGAAAAGCATGTATTCTTGCTTAATACAGCGAAACAAGCTGTTTTAGACCGAAACGAGCTAAATCTGAACACATCGGTTTTACAGGTGTCCGTGACACGCGTCAAAACTTTTTCTCTTATAACTGCGCGAAAAGCATGTATTCTTGCTTAATACAGCGAAACAAGCTGTTTTAGACCGAAACGAGCTAAATCACAACACATCGGTATTACAAGTGTTCAACGTGATACTCGTCAAAACGTTTTCTCTTATAACTGCGCGAAAAGCATGTATTCGTGCTTAATACAACGCAACAAGCTGTTTTAGACCGAAACGAGCTAAATCTGAACACTTCGGTTTTACAAGTATCCACGTGATACGTCAAAACTTTTTCTCTTATAACTGCGCGAAAAGCATGTATTCTTGCTTAATACAACGAAACAAGCTGTTTTTGACCAAAACGAGCTAAATCACAACACATCGGTTTTACAAGTGTTCCTCTGATACGCGTCAAAACTTTTTCTCTTATAACTGCGCGAAAAGCATGTATTCTTGCTTAATACAGCGAAACAAGCTGTTTTAGACCGAAACGAGCTAAATCACAACACATCGGTTTTACAAGTGTTCCTCTGATACGCGTCAAAACTTCTTCTTTTATAACTGCGCGAAAAGCATGTATTCTTGCTTAATACAGCGAAACAAGCTGTTTTAGACCGAAACGAGCTAAATCTGAACACATTGGTTTTACAGGTGTCCGTGACACGCGTCAAAACTTTTTCTCTTATAACTGCGCGAAAAGCATGTATTCTTGCCTAATACAGCGAAACAAGCTGTTTCAGACCGAAACGAGCTAAATCACAACACATCGGTATTACAAGTGTTCAACGTGATACTCGTCAAAACGTTTTCTCTTATAACTGCGCGAAAAGCATGTATTCGTGCTTAATACAACGCAACAAGCTGTTTTAGACCGAAACGAGCTAAATCTGAACACTTCGGTTTTACAAGTATCCACGTGATACGTCAAAACTCTTTCTCTTATAACTGCGCGAAAAGCATGTATTCTTGCTTAATACAACGAAACAAGCTGTTTTTGACCGAAACGAGCTAAATCACAACACATCGGTTTTACAAGTGTCTCTCTGATACGCGTCAAAACTTTTTCTTCTATAACTGCGCGTAAAGCATGTATTCTTGCTTAATACAACGAAACAAGCTGTTTTAGACCAAAACGAGCTAAATCTGAACACATCGGTTTTACAAGTATCCACGTGATACTCGTCAAAACTTTCTCTCTTATAACTGCGCGAAAAGCATGTATTCTTGCTTAATACAACGAAACAAGCTGTTTTAGACCGAAACGAGCTAAATCATAACACATCGGTTTTACAAGTGTCTCTCTAATAGGCGTCAAAACTTTTTCTTCTATAACTGCGCGTAAAGCATGTATTCGTGCTTAATACAACGAAACAAGTTGTTTTAGACCGAAACGAGCTAAATCTGAACACATCGGTTTTCCAAGTGTCCCTGTGACACGCGTCAAAACTTTTTCTCTTATAACTGCGCGAAAAGCATGTATTCTTGCTTAATACAGCGAAACAAGCTGTTTTAGACCGAAACGAGGTAAATCACAACACAAAGGTTTTACAAGTGTTCCTCTAATACGCGTCAAAACTTTTTCTCTTATAACTGCGCGAAAAGCATGTATTCTTGCTCAATACTACGAAACAAGCTGTTTTACACCGAAACGAGCTAAATCACAACACATCGGTTTTACAAGTGTTCCTCTGATACGCGTCTAAACTTTTTCTCTTATAACTGCGCGAAAAGCATGTATTCGTGCTTAATACAACGAAACAAGCTGTTTCAGACCGAAACGAGCTAAATCTGAACACATCGGTTTTACAAGTGTTCCTCTGATACGCGTCAAAACTTTTTCTCTTATAACTGCGCGAAAAGCATGTATTCTTGCTTAATACAGCGAAACAAGCTGTTTTAAACCGAAACGAGCTAAATCACAACACATCGGTATTACAAGTGTTCCACGTGATACTCGTCAAAACTTTTTCTCTTATAACTGCGCGAAAAGCATGTATTCGTGTTTAATACAACGAAACAAGCTGTTTTAGACCGAAACGAGCTAAATCTGAACACATCGGTTTCACAAGTATCCACGTGATACTCGTCAACTTTTTCTCTTATAACTGCGCGAAAAGCATGTATTCTTGCTTAATACAACGAAACAAGCTGTTTTAGACCGAAACGAGCTAAATCACAACACATCGGTTTTACAAGTGTCTCTGATACGCGTCAAAACTTTTTCATCTATAACTGCGCGTAAAGCATGTATTCGTGCTTATTACAACGAAACAAGCTGTTTTAGACCGAAACGAGCTAAATCTGAACACATCGGTTTTACAAGTGTTCCTCTGATACGCGTCAAAACTTTTTCTCTTATAACTGCGCGAAAAGCATGTATTCTTGCTTAATACAGCGAAACAAGCTGTTTTAGACCGAAACGAGCTAAATCACAACACATCGGTTTTACAAGTGTTCCTCTGATACGCGTCAAAACTTTTTCTCTTATAACTGCGCGAAAAGCATGTATTCTTGCTTAATACAGCGAAACAAGCTGTTTTAGACCGAAATGAGCTAAATCACAACACATCGGTTTTACAAGTGTTCCTCTGATACGCGTCAAAACTTTTTCTCTTATAAGGGCGCGAAAAGCATGTATTCTTGCTTAATACAGCGAAACAAGCTGTTTTAGACCGAAACGAGCTAAATCACAACACATCGGTATTACAAGTGTTCCACGTGATACTCGTCAAAACTTTTTCTCTTTTAACTGCGCGAAAAGCATGTATTCGTGCTTAATACAACGAAACAAGTTGTTTTAGACCGAAACGAGCTAAATCTGAACACATCGGTTTTACAAGTATCCACGTGATACTCGTCAAAACTTTTTCTCTTATAACTGCGCGAAAAGCATGTATTCTTGCTTAATACAACGAAACAAGCTGTTTTAGACCGAAACGAGCTAAATCACAACACATCGGTTTTACAAGTGTCTCTCTAATACGCGTCAAAACTTTTTCTCTTATAACTGCGCGAAAAGCATGTATTCTTGCTTAATACAACGAAACAAGCTGTTTTAGACCGAAACGAGCTAAATCTGAACACATCGGTTTTACAAGTATCCAAGTGATACTCGTCAAAACTTTTTCTCTTATAACTGCGCGAAAAGCATGTATTCGTGCTTAATACAACGAAACAAGCTGTTTTAGACCGAAACGAGCTAAATCTGAACACATCGGTTTCACAAGTATCCACGTGATACTCGTCAACTTTTTCTCTTATAACTGCGCGAAAAGCATGTATTCTTGCTTAATACAACGAAACAAGCTGTTTTAGACCGAAACGAGCTAAATCACAACACATCGGTTTTACAAGTGTCTCTGATACGCGTCAAAACTTTTTCATCTATAACTGCGCGTAAAGCATGTATTCGTGCTTAATACAACGAAACAAGCTGTTTTAGACCGAAACGAGCTAAATCTGAACACATCGGTTTTACAAGTGTTCCTCTGATACGCGTCAAAACTTTTTCTCTTATAACTGCGCGAAAAGCATGTATTCTTGCTTAATACAGCGAAACAAGCTGTTTTAGACCGAAACGAGCTAAATCACAACACATCGGTTTTACAAGTGTTCCTCTGATACGCGTCAAAACTTTTTCTCTTATAACTGCGCGAAAAGCATGTATTCTTGCTTAATACAGCGAAACAAGCTGTTTTAGACCGAAACGAGCTAAATCACAACACATCGGTTTTACAAGTGTTCCTCTGATACGCGTCAAAGCTTTTTCTCTTATAACTGCGCGAAAAGCATGTATTCTTGCTTAATACAGCGAAACAAGCTGTTTTAGACCGAAATGAGCTAAATCACAACACATCGGTTTTACAAGTGTTCCTCTGATACGCGTCAAAACTTTTTCTCTTATAAGGGCGCGAAAAGCATGTATTCTTGCTTAATACAGCGAAACAAGCTGTTTTAGACCGAAGCGAGCTAAATCACAACACATCGGTATTACAAGTGTTCCACGTGATACTCGTCAAAACTTTTTCTCTTTTAACTGCGCGAAAAGCATGTATTCGTGCTTAATACAACGAAACAAGTTGTTTTAGACCGAAACGAGCTAAATCTGAACACATCGGTTTTACAAGTATCCACGTGATACTCGTCAAAACTTTCTCTTATAACTGCGCGAAAAGCATGTATTCTTGCTTAATACAACGAAACAAGCTGTTTTAGACCGAAACGAGCTAAATCACAACACATCGGTTTTACAAGTGTCTCTCTAATACTCGTCAAAACCTTTTCTCTTATAACTGCGCGAAAAGCATGTATTCTTGCTTAATACAACGAAACAAGCTGTTTTAGACCGAAACGAGCTAAATCTGAACACATCGGTTTTACAAGTATCCACGTGATACTCGTCAAAACTTTTTCTCTTATAACTGCGCGAAAAGCATGTATTCTTGCTTAATACAGCGAAACAAGCTGTTTTAGACCGAAATGAGCTAAATCACAACACATCGGTTTTACAAGTGTTCCTCTGATACGCGTCAAAACTTTTTCTTTTATAACTGCGCGAAAAGCATGTATTCTTGCTTAATACAGCGAATCAAGTTGTTTTAGACCGAAACGAGCTAAATCACAACACATCGGTATTACAAGTGTTCCACGGATACTCGTCAAAACTTTTTCTCTTATAACTGCGCGAAAAGCATGTATTCTTGCTTAATGCAGCGAAACAAGCTGTTTTAGACCGAAACGAGCTAAATCTGAACACATCGGTTTTACAAGTGTTCCTCTGATACGCGTCAAAACTTTTTTCTCTTATAACTGCGCGAAAAGCATGTATTCTTGCTTAATACAGCGAAACAAGCTGTTTTAGACCGAAACGAGCTAAATCACAACACATCGGTTTTACAAGTGTTCCTCTGATACGCGTCAAAACTTTTTCTCGTATAAATGCGCGAATAGCATGTATTCCTTGCTTAATACAGCGAAACAAGCTGTTTTAGACCGAAACGAGCTAAATCACAACACATCGGTTTACAAGTGTTCCTCTGATACGCGTCAAAACTTTTTCTCTTAAAACTGCGCGAAAAGCATGTATTCTTGCTTAATACAGCGAAACAAGCTGTTTTAGACCGAAATGAGCTAAATCACAACACATCGGTTTTACAAGTGTTCCTCTGATACGCGTCAAAACTTTTTCTCTTATAACGGCGCGAAAAGCATGTATTCTTGCTTAATACAGCGAAACAAGCTGTTTTAGACCGAAACGAGCTAAATCACAACACATCGGTATTACAAGTGTTCCACGTGATACTCGTCAAAACTTTTTCTCTTTTAACTGCGCGAAAAGCATGTATTCGTGCTTAATACAACGAAACAAGCTGTTTTAGACCGAAACGAGCTAAATCTGAACACATCGGTTTTACAAGTATCCACGTGATACTCGTCAAAACTTTTTCTCTTATAACTGCGCGAAAAGCATGTATTCTTGCTTAATACAACGAAACAAGCTGTTTTAGACCGAAACGAGCTAAATCACAACACATCGGTTTTACAAGTGTCTCTCTAATACGCGTCAAAACTTTTTCTCTTATAACTGCGCGAAAAGCATGTATTCTTGCTTAATACAACGAAACAAGCTGTTTTAGACCGAAACGAGCGAAATCTGAACACATCGGTTTTACAAGTATCCACGTGATACTCGTCAAAACTTTTCTTTTATAACTGCGCGAAAAGCATGTATTCTTGCTTAATACAGCGAAACAAGCTGTTTTAGACCGAAATGAGCTAAATCACAACACATCGGTTTTACAAGTGTTCCTCTGATACGCGTCAAAACTTTTTCTTTTATAACTGCGCGAAAAGCATGTATTCTTGCTTAATACAGCGAATCAAGTTGTTTTAGACCGAAACGAGCTAAATCACAACACATCGGTATTACAAGTGTTCCACGTGATACTCGTCAAAACTTTTTCTCTTATAACTGCGCGAAAAGCACGTATTCTTGCTTAATGCAGCGAAACAAGCTGTTTTAGACCGAAACGAGCTAAATCTGAACACATCGGTTTTACAAGTGTTCCTCTGATACGCGTCAAAACTTTTTCTCTTATAACTGCGCGAAAAGCATGTATTATTGCTTAATACAGCGAAACAAGCTGTTTTAGACCGAAACGAGCTAAATCACAACACATCGGTTTTACAAGTGTTCCTCTGATACGCGTCAAAACTTTTTCTCGTATAAATGCGCGAATAGCATGTATTCTTGCTTAATACAGCGAAACAAGCTGTTTTAGACCGAAACGAGCTAAATCACAACACATCGGTTTTACAAGTGTTCCTCTGATACGCGTCAAAACTTTTTCTCTTATAACTGCGCGAAAAGCATGTATTCTTGCTTAATACAGCGAAACAAGCTGTTTTAGACCGAAATGAGCTAAATCACAACACATCGGTTTTACAAGTGTTCCTCTGATACGCGTCAAAACATTTTCTCTTATAACGGCGCGAAAAGCATGTATTCTTGCTTAATACAGCGAAACAAGCTGTTTTAGACCGAAACGAGCTAAATCACAACACATCGGTATTACAAGTGTTCCACGTGATACTCGTCAAAACTTTTTCTCTTTTACTGCGCGAAAAGCATGTATTCGTGCTTAATACAACGAAACAAGCTGTTTTAGACCGAAACGAGCTAAATCTGAACACATCGGTTTTACAAGTATCCACGTGATACTCGTCAAAACTTTTTCTCTTATAACTGCGCGAAAAGCATGTATTCTTGCTTAATACAACGAAACAAGCTGTTTTAGACCGAAACGAGCTAAATCACAACACATCGGTTTTACAAGTGTCTCTCTAATACGCGTCAAAACTTTTCTCTTATAACTGCGCGAAAAGCATGTATTCTTGCTTAATACAACGAAACAAGCTGTTTTAGACCGAAACGAGCGAAATCTGAACACATCGGTTTTACAAGTGTCCACGTGATACTCGTCAAAACTTTTTCTTTTATAACTGCGCGAAAAGCATGTATTCTTGCTTAATACAGCGAAACAAGCTGTTTTAGACCGAAATGAGCTAAATCACAACACATCGGTTTTACAAGTGTTCCTCTGATACGCGTCAAAACTTTTCTTTTATAACTGCGCGAAAAGCATGTATTCTTGCTTAATACAGCGAATCAAGTTGTTTTAGACCGAAACGAGCTAAATCACAAACACATCGGTATTACAAGTGTTTCCACGTGATACTCGTCAAAACTTTTTCTCTTATAACTGCGCGAAAAGCATGTTCTCTTGCTTAATGCAGCGAAACAAGCTGTTTTAGACCGAAACGAGCTAAATCTGAACACATCGGTTTTACAAGTGTTCCTCTGATACGCGTCAAAACTTTTTCTCGTTATAACTGCGCGAAAAGCATGTATTATTGCTTAATACAGCGAAACAAGCTGTTTTAGACCGAAACGAGCTAAATCACAACACATCGGTTTACAAGTGTTCCTCTGATACGCGTCAAAACTTTTTTCTCGTATAAATGCGCGAATAGCATGTATTCTTGCTTAATACAGCGAAACAAGCTGTTTTAGACCGAAACGAGCTAAATCACAACACATCGGTTTTACAAGTGTTCCTCTGATACGCGTCAAACTTTTTCTCTTATAACTGCGCGAAAAGCATGTATTCTTGCTTAATACAGCGAAACAAGCTGTTTTAGACCGAAATGAGCTAAATCACAACACATCGGTTTTACAAGTGTTCCTCTGATACGCGTCAAAACTTTTTCTCTTATAACGGCGCGAAAAGCATGTATTCTTGCTTAATACAGCGAAACAAGCTGTTTTAGACCGAAACGAGCTAAATCACAACACATCGGTATTACAAGTGTTCCACGTGATACTCGTCAAAACTTTTTCTCTTTTAACTGCGCGAAAAGCATGTATTCGTGCTTAATACAACGCAACAAGCTGTTTTAGACCGAAACGAGCTAAATCTGAACACTTCGGTTTTACAAGTATCCACGTGATACGTCAAACTCTTTCTCTTATAACTGCGCGAAAAGCATGTATTCTTGCTTAATACAACGAAACAAGCTGTTTTTGACCGAAACGAGCTAAATCACAACACATCGGTTTTACAAGTGTCTCTCTGATACGCGTCAAAACTTTTTCTTCTATAACTGCGCGTAAAGCATGTATTCTTGCTTAATACAACGAAACAAGCTGTTTTAGACCAAAACGAGCTAAATCTGAACACATCGGTTTTACAAGTATCCACGTGATACTCGTCAAAACTTTCTCTCTTATAACATGCGCGAAAAGCATGTATTCTTGCTTAATACAACGAAACAAGCTGTTTTAGACCGAAACGAGCTAAATCATAACACATCGGTTTTACAAGTGTCTCTCTAATAGGCGTCAAAACTTTTTCTTCTATAACTGCGCGTAAAGCATGTATTCGTGCTTAATACAACGAAAACAGTTGTTTTAGACCGAAACGAGCTAAATCTGAACACATCGGTTTTCCAAGTGTCCCTGTGACACGCGTCAAAACTTTTTCTCTTATAACTGCGCGAAAAGCATGGTATTCTTGCTTAATACAGCGAAACAAGCTGTTTTAGACCGAAACGAGGTAAATCACAACACAAAGGTTTTACAAGTGTTCCTCTAATACGCGTCAAAACTTTTTCTCTTATAACTGCGCGAAAAGCATGTATTCTTGCTCAATACTACGAAACAAGCTGTTTTACACCGAACGAGCTAAATCACAACACATCGGTTTTACAAGTGTTCCTCTGATACGCGTCTAAACTTTTTCTCTTATAACTGCGCGAAAAGCATGTATTCGTGCTTAATACAACGAAACAAGCTGTTTCAGACCGAAACGAGCTAAATCTGAACACATCGGTTTTACAAGTGTTCCTCTGATACGCGTCAAAACTTTTTCTCTTATAACTGCACGAAAAGCATGTATTCTTGCTTAATACAGCGAAACAAGCTGTTTTAAACCGAAACGAGCTAAATCACAACACATCGGTATTACAAGTGTTCCACGTGATACTCGTCAAAACTTTTTCTCTTATAACTGCGCGAAAAGCATGTATTCGTGTTTAATACAACGAAACAAGCTGTTTTAGACCGAAACGAGCTAAATCTGAACACATCGGTTTCACAAGTATCCACGTGATACTCGTCAACTTTTTCTCTTATAACTGCGCGAAAAGCATGTATTCTTGCTTAATACAACGAAACAAGCTGTTTTAGACCGAAACGAGCTAAATCACAACACATCGGTTTTACAAGTGTCTCTGATACGCGTCAAAACTTTTTCATCTATAACTGCGCGTAAAGCATGTATTCGTGCTTAATACAACGAAACAAGCTGTTTTAGACCGAAACGAGCTAAATCTGAACACATCGGTTTTACAAGTGTTCCTCTGATACGCGTCAAAACTTTTTCTCTTATAACTGCGCGAAAAGCATGTATTCTTGCTTAATACAGCGAAACAAGCTGTTTTAGACCGAAACGAGCTAAATCACAACACATCGGTTTTTACAAGTGTTCCTCTGATACGCGTCAAAACTTTTTCTCTTATAACTGCGCGAAAAGCATGTATTCTTGCTTAATACAGCGAAACAAGCTGTTTTAGACCGAAATGAGCTAAATCACAACACATCGGTTTTACAAGTGTTCCTCTGATACGCGTCAAAACTTTTTCCTCTTATAAGGGCGCGAAAAGCATGTATTCTTGCTTAATACAGCGAAACAAGCTGTTTTAGACCGAAACGAGCTAAATCACAACACATCGGTATTACAAGTGTTCCACGTGATACTCGTCAAAACTTTTCTCTTTTAAACTGCGCGAAAGCATGTATTCGTGCTTAATACAACGAAACAAGTTGTTTTAGACCGAAACGAGCTAAATCTGAACACATCGGTTTTACAAGTATCCACGTGATACTCGTCAAAACTTTTTCTCTTATAACTGCGCGAAAAGCATGTATTCTTGCTTAATACAACGAAACAAGCTGTTTTAGACCGAAACGAGCTAAATCACAACACATCGGTTTTACAAGTGTCTCTCTAATACGCGTCAAAACTTTTTCTCTTATAACTGCGCGAAAAGCATGTATTCTTGCTTAATACAACGAAACAAGCTGTTTTAGACCGAAACGAGCTAAATCTGAACACATCGGTTTTACAAGTATCCAAGTGATACTCGTCAAAACTTTTTCTCTTATAACTGCGCGAAAAGCATGTATTCGTGCTTAATACAACGAAACAAGCTGTTTTAGACCGAAACGAGCTAAATCTGAACACATCGGTTTCACAAGTATCCACGTGATACTCGTCAACTTTTTCTCTTATAACTGCGCGAAAAGCATGTATTCTTGCTTAATACAACGAAACAAGCTGTTTTAGACCGAAACGAGCTAAATCACAACACATCGGTTTTACAAGTGTCTCTGATACGCGTCAAAACTTTTTCATCTATAACTGCGCGTAAAGCATGTATTCGTGCTTAATACAACGAAACAAGCTGTTTTAGACCGAAACGAGCTAAATCTGAACACATCGGTTTTACAAGTGTTCCTCTGATACGCGTCAAAACTTATTCTCTTATAACTGCGCGAAAAGCATGTATTCTTGCTTAATACAGCGAAACAAGCTGTTTTAGACCGAAACGAGCTAAATCACAACACATCGGTTTTACAAGTGTTCCTCTGATACGCGTCAAAACTTTTTCTCTTATAACTGCGCGAAAAGCATGTATTCTTGCTTAATACAGCGAAACAAGCTGTTTTAGACCGAAACGAGCTAAATCACAACACATCGGTTTTACAAGTGTTCCTCTGATACGCGTCAAAGCTTTTTCTCTTATAACTGCGCGAAAAGCATGTATTCTTGCTTAATACAGCGAAACAAGCTGTTTTAGACCGAAATGAGCTAATCACAACACATCGGTTTTACAAGTGTTCTCTGATACGCGTCAAAACTTTTTCTCTTATAAGGGCGCGAAAAGGCATGTATTCTTGCTTAATACAGCGAAACAAGCTGTTTTAGACCGAAACGAGCTAAATCACAACACATCGGTATTACAAGTGTTCCACGTGATACTCGTCAAAACTTTTTCTCTTTTAACTGCGCGAAAAGCATGTATTCGTGCTTAATACAACGAAACAAGTTGTTTTAGACCGAAACGAGCTAAATCTGAACACATCGGTTTTACAAGTATCCACGTGATACTCGTCAAAACTTTCTCTTATAACTGCGCGAAAAGCATGTATTCTTGCTTAATACAACGAAACAAGCTGTTTTAGACCGAAACGAGCTAAATCACAACACATCGGTTTTACAAGTGTCTCTCTAATACGCGTCAAAACCTTTTCTCTTATAACTGCGCGAAAAGCATGTATTCTTGCTTAATACAACGAAACAAGCTGTTTTAGACCGAAACGAGCTAAATCTGAACACATCGGTTTTACAAGTATCCACGTGATACTCGTCAAAACTTTTTCTCTTATAACTGCGCGAAAAGCATGTATTCTTGCTTAATACAGCGAAACAAGCTGTTTTAGACCGAAATGAGCTAAATCACAACACATCGGTTTTACAAGTG
Organism: Amblyomma americanum; assembly: GCF_052857255.1. NCBI lineage: Eukaryota > Metazoa > Arthropoda > Arachnida > Ixodida > Ixodidae > Amblyomma > Amblyomma americanum. Next base: position 63,879 of record NW_027526720.1, on the reverse strand, counting down.
TTCCTCTGATACGCGTCAAAACTTTTTCTTTTATAACTGCGCGAAAAGCATGTATTCTTGCTTAATACAGCGAATCAAGTTGTTTTAGACCGAAACGAGCTAAATCACAACACATCGGTATTACAAGTGTTCCACGTGATACTCGTCAAAACTTTTTCTCTTATAACTGCGCGAAAAGCATGTATTCTGCTTAATGCAGCGAAACAAGCTGTTTTAGACCGAAACGAGCTAAATCTGAACACATCGGTTTTACAAGTGTTCCTCTGATACGCGTCAAAACTTTTTCTCTTATAACTGCGCGAAAAGCATGTATTCTTGCTTAATACAGCGAAACAAGCTGTTTTAGACCGAAACGAGCTAAATCACAACACATCGGTTTTACAAGTCTTCCTCTGATACGCGTCAAAACTTTTTCTCGTATAAATGCGCGAATAGCATGTATTCTTGCTTAATACAGCGAAACAAGCTGTTTTAGGCCGAAACGAGCTAAATCACAACACATCGGTTTTACAAGTGTTCCTCTGATACGCGTCAAAACTTTTTCTCTTATAACTGCGCGAAAAGCATGTATTCTTGCTTAATACAGCGAAACAAGCTGTTTTAGACCGAAATGAGCTAAATCACAACACATCGGTTTTACAAGTGTTCCTCTGATACGCGTCAAAACTTTTTCTCTTATAACGGCGCGAAAAGCATGTATTCTTGCTTAATACAGCGAAACAAGCTGTTTTAGACCGAAACGAGCTAAATCACAACACATCGGTATTACAAGTGTTCCACGTGATACTCGTCAAAACTTTTCTCTTTTAACTGCGCGAAAAGCATGTATTCGTGCTTAATACAACGAAACAAGCTGTTTTAGACCGAAACGAGCTAAATCTGAACACATCGGTTTTACAAGTATCCACGTGATACTCGTCAAAACTTTTTCTCTTATAACTGCGCGAAAAGCATGTATTCTTGCTTAATACAACGAAACAAGCTGTTTTAGACCGAAACGAGCTAAATCACAACACATCGGTTTTACAAGTGTCTCTCTAATACGCGTCAAAACTTTTTCTCTTATAACTGCGCGAAAAGCATGTATTCTTGCTTAATACAACGAAACAAGCTGTTTTAGACCGAAACGAGCGAAATCTGAACACATCGGTTTTACAAGTATCCACGTGATACTCGTCAAAACTTTTTCTTTTATAACTGCGCGAAAAGCATGTATTCTTGCTTAATACAGCGAAACAAGCTGTTTTAGACCGAAATGAGCTAAATCACAACACATCGGTTTTACAAGTGTTCCTCTGATACGCGTCAAAACTTTTTCTTTTATAACTGCGCGAAAAGCATGTATTCTTGCTTAATACAGCGAATCAAGTTGTTTTAGACCGAAACGAGCTAAATCACAACACATCGGTATTACAAGTGTTCCACGTGATACTCGTCAAAACTTTTTCTCTTATAACTGCGCGAAAAGCATGTATTCTTGCTTAATGCAGCGAAACAAGCTGTTTTAGACCGAAACGAGCTAAATCTGAACACATCGGTTTTACAAGTGTTCCTCTGATACGCGTCAAAACTTTTTCTCTTATAACTGCGCGAAAAGCATGTATTATTGCTTAATACAGCGAAACAAGCTGTTTTAGACCGAAACGAGCTAAATCACAACACATCGGTTTTACAAGTGTTCCTCTGATACGCGTCAAAACTTTTTCTCGTATAAATGCGCGAATAGCATGTATTCTTGCTTAATACAGCGAAACAAGCTGTTTTAGACCGAAACGAGCTAAATCACAACACATCGGTTTTACAAGTGTTCCTCTGATACGCGTCAAAACTTTTTCTCTTATAACTGCGCGAAAAGCATGTATTCTTGCTTAATACAGCGAAACAAGCTGTTTTAGACCGAAATGAGCTAAATCACAACACATCGGTTTTACAAGTGTTCCTCTGATACGCGTCAAAACATTTTCTCTTATAACGGCGCGAAAAGCATGTATTCTTGCTTAATACAGCGAAACAAGCTGTTTTAGACCGAAACGAGCTAAATCACAACACATCGGTATTACAAGTGTTCCACGTGATACTCGTCAAAACTTTTTCTCTTTTAACTGCGCGAAAAGCATGTATTCGTGCTTAATACAACGAAACAAGCTGTTTTAGACCGAAACGAGCTAAATCTGAACACATCGGTTTTACAAGTATCCACGTGATACTCGTCAAAACTTTTTCTCTTATAACTGCGCGAAAAGCATGTATTCTTGCTTAATACAACGAAACAAGCTGTTTTAGACCGAAACGAGCTAAATCACAACACATCGGTTTTACAAGTGTCTCTCTAATACGCGTCAAAACTTTTTCTCTTATAACTGCGCGAAAAGCATGTATTCTTGCTTAATACAACGAAACAAGCTGTTTTAGACCGAAACGAGCGAAATCTGAACACATCGGTTTTACAAGTGTCCACGTGATACTCGTCAAAACTTTTTCTTTTATAACTGCGCGAAAAGCATGTATTCTTGCTTAATACAGCGAAACAAGCTGTTTTAGACCGAAATGAGCTAAATCACAACACATCGGTTTTACAAGTGTTCCTCTGATACGCGTCAAAACTTTTTCTTTTATAACTGCGCGAAAAGCATGTATTCTTGCTTAATACAGCGAATCAAGTTGTTTTAGACCGAAACGAGCTAAATCACAACACATCGGTATTACAAGTGTTCCACGTGATACTCGTCAAAACTTTTTCTCTTATAACTGCGCGAAAAGCATGTATTCTTGCTTAATGCAGCGAAACAAGCTGTTTTAGACCGAAACGAGCTAAATCTGAACACATCGGTTTTACAAGTGTTCCTCTGATACGCGTCAAAACTTTTTCTCTTATAACTGCGCGAAAAGCATGTATTCTTGCTTAATACAGCGAAACAAGCTGTTTTAGACCGAAACGAGCTAAATCACAACACATCGGTTTTACAAGTGTTCCTCTGATACGCGTCAAAACTTTTTCTCGTATAAATGCGCGAATAGCATGTATTCTTGCTTAATACAGCGAAACAAGCTGTTTTAGACCGAAACGAGCTAAATCACAACACATCGGTTTTACAAGTGTTCCTCTGATACGCGTCAAAACTTTTTCTCTTATAACTGCGCGAAAAGCATGTATTCTTGCTTAATACAGCGAAACAAGCTGTTTTAGACCGAAATGAGCTAAATCACAACACATCGGTTTTACAAGTGTTCCTCTGATACGCGTCAAAACTTTTTCTCTTATAACGGCGCGAAAAGCATGTATTCTTGCTTAATACAGCGAAACAAGCTGTTTTAGACCGAAACGAGCTAAATCACAACACATCGGTATTACAAGTGTTCCACGTGATACTCGTCAAAACTTTTTCTCTTTTAACTGCGCGAAAAGCATGTATTCGTGCTTAATACAACGAAACAAGCTGTTTTAGACCGAAACGAGCTAAATCTGAACACATCGGTTTTACAAGTATCCACGTGATACTCGTCAAAACTTTTTCTCTTATAACTGCGCGAAAAGCATGTATTCTTGCTTAATACAACGAAACAAGCTGTTTAGACCGAAACGAGCTAAATCACAACACATCGGTTTTACAAGTGTCTCTCTAATACGCGTCAAAACTTTTCCTCTTATAACTGCGCGAAAATCATGTATTCTTGCTTAATACAACGAAACAAGCTGTTTTAGACCGAAACGAGCGAAATCTGAACACATCGGTTTTACAAGTATCCACGTGATACTCGTCAAAACTTTTTCTTTTATAACTGCGCGAAAAGCATGTATTCTTGCTTAATACAGCGAAACAAGCTGTTTTAGACCGAAATGAGCTAAATCACAACACATCGGTTTTACAAGTGTTCCTCTGATACGCGTCAAAACTTTTTCTTTTATAACTGCGCGAAAAGCATGTATTCTTGCTTAATACAGCGAATCAAGTTGTTTTAGACCGAAACGAGCTAAATCACAACACATCGGTATTACAAGTGTTCCACGTGATACTCGTCAAAACTTTTTCTCTTATAACTGCGCGAAAAGCATGTATTCTTGCTTAATGCAGCGAAACAAGCTGTTTTAGACCGAAACGAGCTAAATCTGAACACATCGGTTTTACAAGTGTTCCTCTGATACGCGTCAAAACTTTTTCTCTTATAACTGCGCGAAAAGCATGTATTATTGCTTAATACAGCGAAACAAGCTGTTTTAGACCGAAACGAGCTAAATCACAACACATCGGTTTTACAAGTGTTCCTCTGATACGCGTCAAAACTTTTTCTCGTATAAATGCGCGAATAGCATGTATTCTTGCTTAATACAGCGAAACAAGCTGTTTTAGACCGAAACGAGCTAAATCACAACACATCGGTTTTACAAGTGTTCCTCTGATACGCGTCAAAACTTTTTCTCTTATAACTGCGCGAAAAGCATGTATTCTTGCTTAATACAGCGAAACAAGCTGTTTTAGACCGAAATGAGCTAAATCACAACACATCGGTTTTACAAGTGTTCCTCTGATACGCGTCAAAACATTTTCTCTTATAACGGCGCGAAAAGCATGTATTCTTGCTTAATACAGCGAAACAAGCTGTTTTAGACCGAAACGAGCTAAATCACAACACATCGGTATTACAAGTGTTCCACGTGATACTCGTCAAAACTTTTTCTCTTTTAACTGCGCGAAAAGCATGTATTCGTGCTTAATACAACGAAACAAGCTGTTTTAGACCGAAACGAGCTAAATCTGAACACATCGGTTTTACAAGTATCCACGTGATACTCGTCAAAACTTTTTCTCTTATAACTGCGCGAAAAGCATGTATTCTTGCTTAATACAACGAAACAAGCTGTTTTAGACCGAAACGAGCTAAATCACAACACATCGGTTTTACAAGTGTCTCTCTAATACGCGTCAAAACTTTTTCTCTTATAACTGCGCGAAAAGCATGTATTCTTGCTTAATACAACGAAACAAGCTGTTTTAGACCGAAACGAGCGAAATCTGAACACATCGGTTTTACAAGTGTCCACGTGATACTCGTCAAAACTTTTTCTTTTATAACTGCGCGAAAAGCATGTATTCTTGCTTAATACAGCGAAACAAGCTGTTTTAGACCGAAATGAGCTAAATCACAACACATCGGTTTTACAAGTGTTCCTCTGATACGCGTCAAAACTTTTTCTTTTATAACTGCGCGAAAAGCATGTATTCTTGCTTAATACAGCGAATCAAGTTGTTTTAGACCGAAACGAGCTAAATCACAACACATCGGTATTACAAGTGTTCCACGTGATACTCGTCAAAACTTTTTCTCTTATAACTGCGCGAAAAGCATGTATTCTTGCTTAATGCAGCGAAACAAGCTGTTTTAGACCGAAACGAGCTAAATCTGAACACATCGGTTTTACAAGTGTTCCTCTGATACGCGTCAAAACTTTTTCTCTTATAACTGCGCGAAAAGCATGTATTATTGCTTAATACAGCGAAACAAGCTGTTTTAGACCGAAACGAGCTAAATCACAACACATCGGTTTTACAAGTGTTCCTCTGATACGCGTCAAAACTTTTTCTCGTATAAATGCGCGAATAGCATGTATTCTTGCTTAATACAGCGAAACAAGCTGTTTTAGACCGAAACGAGCTAAATCACAACACATCGGTTTTACAAGTGTTCCTCTGATACGCGTCAAAACTTTTTCTCTTATAACTGCGCGAAAAGCATGTATTCTTGCTTAATACAGCGAAACAAGCTGTTTTAGACCGAAATGAGCTAAATCACAACACATCGGTTTTACAAGTGTTCCTCTGATACGCGTCAAAACTTTTTCTCTTATAACGGCGCGAAAAGCATGTATTCTTGCTTAATACAGCGAAACAAGCTGTTTTAGACCGAAACGAGCTAAATCACAACACATCGGTATTACAAGTGTTCCACGTGATACTCGTCAAAACTTTTTCTCTTTTAACTGCGCGAAAAGCATGTATTCGTGCTTAATACAACGAAACAAGCTGTTTTAGACCGAAACGAGCTAAATCTGAACACATCGGTTTTACAAGTATCCACGTGATACTCGTCAAAACTTTTTCTCTTATAACTGCGCGAAAAGCATGTATTCTTGCTTAATACAACGAAACAAGCTGTTTTAGACCGAAACGAGCTAAATCACAACACATCGGTTTTACAAGTGTCTCTCTAATACGCGTCAAAACTTTTTCTCTTATAACTGCGCGAAAAGCATGTATTCTTGCTTAATACAACGAAACAAGCTGTTTTAGACCGAAACGAGCGAAATCTGAACACATCGGTTTTACAAGTATCCACGTGATACTCGTCAAAACTTTTTCTTTTATAACTGCGCGAAAAGCATGTATTCTTGCTTAATACAGCGAAACAAGCTGTTTTAGACCGAAATGAGCTAAATCACAACACATCGGTTTTACAAGTGTCTCTCTAATACGCGTCAAAACTTTTTCTCTTATAACTGCGCGAAAAGCATGTATTCTTGCTTAATACAACGAAACAAGCTGTTTTAGACCGAAACGAGCGAAATCTGAACACATCGGTTTTACAAGTGTCCACGTGATACTCGTCAAAACTTTTTCTTTTATAACTGCGCGAAAAGCATGTATTCTTGCTTAATACAGCGAAACAAGCTGTTTTAGACCGAAATGAGCTAAATCACAACACATCGGTTTTACAAGTGTTCCTCTGATACGCGTCAAAACTTTTTCTTTTATAACTGCGCGAAAAGCATGTATTCTTGCTTAATACAGCGAATCAAGTTGTTTTAGACCGAAACGAGCTAAATCACAACACATCGGTATTACAAGTGTTCCACGTGATACTCGTCAAAACTTTTTCTCTTATAACTGCGCGAAAAGCATGTATTCTTGCTTAATGCAGCGAAACAAGCTGTTTTAGACCGAAACGAGCTAAATCTGAACACATCGGTTTTACAAGTGTTCCTCTGATACGCGTCAAAACTTTTTCTCTTATAACTGCGCGAAAAGCATGTATTATTGCTTAATACAGCGAAACAAGCTGTTTTAGACCGAAACGAGCTAAATCACAACACATCGGTTTTACAAGTGTTCCTCTGATACGCGTCAAAACTTTTTCTCGTATAAATGCGCGAATAGCATGTATTCTTGCTTAATACAGCGAAACAAGCTGTTTTAGACCGAAACGAGCTAAATCACAACACATCGGTTTTACAAGTGTTCCTCTGATACGCGTCAAAACTTTTTCTCTTATAACTGCGCGAAAAGCATGTATTCTTGCTTAATACAGCGAAACAAGCTGTTTTAGACCGAAATGAGCTAAATCACAACACATCGGTTTTACAAGTGTTCCTCTGATACGCGTCAAAACTTTTTCTCTTATAACGGCGCGAAAAGCATGTATTCTTGCTTAATACAGCGAAACAAGCTGTTTTAGACCGAAACGAGCTAAATCACAACACATCGGTATTACAAGTGTTCCACGTGATACTCGTCAAAACTTTTTCTCTTTTAACTGCGCGAAAAGCATGTATTCGTGCTTAATACAACGAAACAAGCTGTTTTAGACCGAAACGAGCTAAATCTGAACACATCGGTTTTACAAGTATCCACGTGATACTCGTCAAAACTTTTTCTCTTATAACTGCGCGAAAAGCATGTATTCTTGCTTAATACAACGAAACAAGCTGTTTTAGACCGAAACGAGCTAAATCACAACACATCGGTTTTACAAGTGTCTCTCTAATACGCGTCAAAACTTTTTCTCTTATAACTGCGCGAAAAGCATGTATTCTTGCTTAATACAACGAAACAAGCTGTTTTAGACCGAAACGAGCGAAATCTGAACACATCGGTTTTACAAGTATCCACGTGATACTCGTCAAAACTTTTTCTTTTATAACTGCGCGAAAAGCATGTATTCTTGCTTAATACAGCGAAACAAGCTGTTTTAGACCGAAATGAGCTAAATCACAACACATCGGTTTTACAAGTGTTCCTCTGATACGCGTCAAAACTTTTTCTTTTATAACTGCGCGAAAAGCATGTATTCTTGCTTAATACAGCGAATCAAGTTGTTTTAGACCGAAACGAGCTAAATCACAACACATCGGTATATCAAGTGTTCCACGTGATACTCGTCAAAACTTTTTCTCTTATAACTGCGCGAAAAGCATGTATTCTTGCTTAATACAGCGAAACAAGCTGTTTTAGACCGAAACGAGCTAAATCACAACACATCGGTATTACAAGTGTTCCACGTGATACTCGTCAAAACTTTTTCTCTTTTAACTGCGCGAAAAGCATGTATTCGTGCTTAATACAACGAAACAAGCTGTTTTTGACCGAAACGAGCTAAATCTGAACACATCGGTTTTACAAGTATCCACGTGATACTCGTCAAAACTTTTTCTCTTATAACTGCGTGAAAAGCATGTATTCTTGCTTAATACAACGAAACAAGCTGTTTTAGACCGAAACGAGCTAAATCACAACACATCGGTTTTACAAGTGTCTCTCTAATACGCGTCAAAACTTTTTCTCTTATAACTGCGCGAAAAGCATGTATTCTTGCTTAATACAGCGAAACAAGCTGTTTTAGACCGAAACGAGCTAAATCACAACACAAAGGTTTTACAAGTGTTCCTCTAATACGCGTCAAAACTTTTTCTCTTATAACTGCGCGAAAAGCATGTATTCTTGCTTAATACTACGAAACAAGCTGTTTTACACCGAAACGAGCTAAATCACAACACATCAGTTTTACAAGTGTTCCTCTGCTACGCGTCTAAACTTTTTCTCTTATAACTGCGCGAAAAGCATGTATTCGTGCTTAATACAACGAAACAAGCTGTTTCAGACCGAAACGAGCTAAATCTGAACACATCGGTTTTACAAGTGTTCCACGTGATACTCGTCAAAGCTTTTTCTCTTATAACTGCGCGAAAAGCATGTATTCGTGCTTATTACAACGAAACAAGCTGTTTTAGACCGAAACGAGCTAAATCTGAACACATCGGTTTTACAAGTATCCACGTGATACTCGTCAACTTTTTCTCTTATAACTGCGCGAAAAGCATGTATTCTTGCTTAATACAACGAAACAAGCTGTTTTAGACCGAAACGAGCTAAATCACAACACATCGGTTTTACAAGTGTCTCTGATACGCGTCAAAACTTTTTCTTCTATAACTGCGCGTAAAGCATGTATTCGTGCTTAATACAACGAAACAAGCTGTTTTAGACCGAAACGAGCTAAATCTGAACACATCGGTTTTACAAGTGTTCCTCTGATACGCGTCAAAACTTTTTCTCTTATAACTGCGCGAAAAGCATGTATTCTTGCTTAATACAGCGAAACAAGCTGTTTTAGACCGAAACGAGCTAAATCACAACACATCGGTTTTACAAGTGTTCCTCTGATACGCGTCAAAACTTTTTCTCTTATAAATGCGCGAAAAGCATGTATTCTTGCTTAATACAGCGAAACAAGCTGTTTTAGACCGAAACGAGCTAAATCACAACACATCGGTTTTACAAGTGTTCCTCTGATACGCGTCAAAACTTTTTCTCTTATAACTGCGCGAAAAGCATGTATTCTTGCTTAATACAGCGAAACAAGCTGTTTTAGACCGAAATGAGCTAAATCACAACACATCGGTTTTACAAGTGTTCCTCTGATACGCGTCAAAACTTTTTCTCTTATAACGGCGCGAAAAGCATGTATTCTTCCTTAATACAGCGAAACAAGCTGTTTTAGACAGAAACGAGCTAAATCACAACACATCGGTATTACAAGTGTTCCACGTGATACTCGTCAAAACATTTTCTCTTTTAACTGCGCGAAAAGCATGTATTCGTGCTTAATACAACGAAACAAGCTGTTTTAGACCGAAACGAGCTAAATCTGAACACATCGGTTTTACAAGTATCCACGTGATACTCGTCAAAACTTTTTCTCTTATAACTGCGCGAAAAGCATGTATTCTAGCTTAATACAACGAAACAAGCTGTTTTAGACCGAAACGAGCTAAATCACAACACATCGGTTTTACAAGTGTCTCTCTAATACGCGTCAAAACTTTTTCTCTTATAACTGCGCGAAAAGCATGTATTCTTGCTTAATACAACGAAACAAGCTGTTTTAGACCGAAACGAGCTAAATCTGAACACATCGGTTTTACAAGTATCCACGTGATACTCGTCAAAACTTTTTCTCTTATAACTGCGCGAAAAGCATGAATTCTTGCTTAATACAGCGAAACAAGCTGTTTTAGACCGAAATGAGCTAAATCACAACACATCGGTTTTACAAGTGTTCCTCTGATACGCGTCAAAACTTTTTCTTTTATAACTGCGCGAAAAGCATGTATTCTTGCTTAATACAGCGAATCAAGTTGTTTTAGACCGAAACGAGCTAAATCACAACACATCGGTATATCAAGTGTTCCACGTGATACTCGTCAAAACTTTTTCTCTTATAACTGCGCGAAAAGCATGTATTCTTGCTTAATACAGCGAAACAAGCTATTTTAGACCGAAACGAGCTAAATCACAACACATCGGTATTACAAGTGTTCCACGTGATACTCGTCAAAACTTTTTCTCTTTTAACTGCGCGAAAAGCATGTATTCGTGCTTAATACAACGAAACAAGCTGTTTTTGACCGAAACGAGCTAAATCTGAACACATCGGTTTTACAAGTATCCACGTAATACTCGTCAAAACTTCTTCTCTTATAACTGCGCGAAAAGCATGTATTCTTGCTTAATACAACGAAACAAGCTGTTTTAGACCGAAACGAGCTAAATCACAACACCGGTTTTACAAGTGTCTCTCTAATACGCGTCAAAACTTTTTCTCTTATAACTGCGCGAAAAGCATGTATTCTTGCTTAATACAACGAAACAAGCTGTTTTAGACCGAAACGAGCTAAATCTGAACACATCGGTTTTACAAGTGTTCCTCTGATACGCGTCAAATTTTTTTCTCTTATAACTGCGCGAATAGCATGTATTCTTGCTTAATACAGCGAAACAAGCTGTTTTAGACCGAAACGAGCTAAATCACAACACATCGGTTTTACAAGTGTTCCTCTGATACGCGTCAAAACTTTTTCTCTTATAACTGCGCGAAAAGCATGTATTCTTGCTTAATACAGCGAAACAAGCTGTTTTAGACCGAAATGAGCTAAATCACAACACATCGGTTTTACAAGTGTTCCTCTGATACGCGTCAAAACTTTTTCTCTTATAACGGCGCGAAAAGCATGTATTCTTGCTTAATACAGCGAAACAAGCTGTTTTAGACCGAAACGAGCTAAATCACAACACATCGGTATTACAAGTGTTCCACGTGATACTCGTCAAAACTTTTTCTCTTTTAACTGAGCGAAAAGCATGTATTCGTGCTTAATACAACGAAACAAGCTGTTTTAGACCGAAACGAGCTAAATCTGAACACATCGGTTTTACAAGTATCCACGTGATACTCGTCAAAACTTTTTCTCTTATAACTGCGCGAAAAGCATGTATTCTTGCTTAATACAACGAAACAAGCTGTTTTAGACCGAAACGAGCTAAATCACAACACATCGGTTTTACAAGTGTCTCTCTAATACGCGTCAAAACTTTTTCTCTTATAACTGCGCGAAAAGCATGTATTCTTGCTTAATACAACGAAACAAGCTGTTTTAGACCGAAACGAGCGAAATCTGAACACATCGGTTTTACAAGTATCCACGTGATACTCGTCAAAACTTTTTCTTTTATAACTGCGCGAAAAGCATGTATTCTTGCTTAATACAGCGAAACAAGCTGTTTTAGACCGAAATGAGCTAAATCACAACACATCGGTTTTACAAGTGTCTCTCTAATACGCGTCAAAACTTTTTCTCTTATAACTGCGCGAAAAGCATGTATTCTTGCTTAATACAACGAAACAAGCTGTTTTAGACCGAAACGAGCGAAATCTGAACACATCGGTTTTACAAGTGTCCACGTGATACTCGTCAAAACTTTTTCTTTTATAACTGCGCGAAAAGCATGTATTCTTGCTTAATACAGCGAAACAAGCTGTTTTAGACCGAAATGAGCTAAATCACAACACATCGGTTTTACAAGTGTTCCTCTGATACGCGTCAAAACTTTTTCTTTTATAACTGCGCGAAAAGCATGTATTCTTGCTTAATACAGCGAATCAAGTTGTTTTAGACCGAAACGAGCTAAATCACAACACATCGGTATTACAAGTGTTCCACGTGATACTCGTCAAAACTTTTTCTCTTATAACTGCGCGAAAAGCATGTATTCTTGCTTAATGCAGCGAAACAAGCTGTTTTAGACCGAAACGAGCTAAATCTGAACACATCGGTTTTACAAGTGTTCCTCTGATACGCGTCAAAACTTTTTCTCTTATAACTGCGCGAAAAGCATGTATTATTGCTTAATACAGCGAAACAAGCTGTTTTAGACCGAAACGAGCTAAATCACAACACATCGGTTTTACAAGTGTTCCTCTGATACGCGTCAAAACTTTTTCTCGTATAAATGCGCGAATAGCATGTATTCTTGCTTAATACAGCGAAACAAGCTGTTTTAGACCGAAACGAGCTAAATCACAACACATCGGTTTTACAAGTGTTCCTCTGATACGCGTCAAAACTTTTTCTCTTATAACTGCGCGAAAAGCATGTATTCTTGCTTAATACAGCGAAACAAGCTGTTTTAGACCGAAATGAGCTAAATCACAACACATCGGTTTTACAAGTGTTCCTCTGATACGCGTCAAAACTTTTTCTCTTATAACGGCGCGAAAAGCATGTATTCTTGCTTAATACAGCGAAACAAGCTGTTTTAGACCGAAACGAGCTAAATCACAACACATCGGTATTACAAGTGTTCCACGTGATACTCGTCAAAACTTTTTCTCTTTTAACTGCGCGAAAAGCATGTATTCGTGCTTAATACAACGAAACAAGCTGTTTTAGACCGAAACGAGCTAAATCTGAACACATCGGTTTTACAAGTATCCACGTGATACTCGTCAAAACTTTTTCTCTTATAACTGCGCGAAAAGCATGTATTCTTGCTTAATACAACGAAACAAGCTGTTTTAGACCGAAACGAGCTAAATCACAACACATCGGTTTTACAAGTGTCTCTCTAATACGCGTCAAAACTTTTTCTCTTATAACTGCGCGAAAAGCATGTATTCTTGCTTAATACAACGAAACAAGCTGTTTTAGACCGAAACGAGCGAAATCTGAACACATCGGTTTTACAAGTATCCACGTGATACTCGTCAAAACTTTTTCTTTTATAACTGCGCGAAAAGCATGTATTCTTGCTTAATACAGCGAAACAAGCTGTTTTAGACCGAAATGAGCTAAATCACAACACATCGGTTTTACAAGTGTTCCTCTGATACGCGTCAAAACTTTTTCTTTTATAACTGCGCGAAAAGCATGTATTCTTGCTTAATACAGCGAATCAAGTTGTTTTAGACCGAAACGAGCTAAATCACAACACATCGGTATATCAAGTGTTCCACGTGATACTCGTCAAAACTTTTTCTCTTATAACTGCGCGAAAAGCATGTATTCTTGCTTAATACAGCGAAACAAGCTATTTTAGACCGAAACGAGCTAAATCACAACACATCGGTATTACAAGTGTTCCACGTGATACTCGTCAAAACTTTTTCTCTTTTAACTGCGCGAAAAGCATGTATTCGTGCTTAATACAACGAAACAAGCTGTTTTTGACCGAAACGAGCTAAATCTGAACACATCGGTTTTACAAGTATCCACGTAATACTCGTCAAAACTTCTTCTCTTATAACTGCGCGAAAAGCATGTATTCTTGCTTAATACAACGAAACAAGCTGTTTTAGACCGAAACGAGCTAAATCACAACACCGGTTTTACAAGTGTCTCTCTAATACGCGTCAAAACTTTTTCTCTTATAACTGCGCGAAAAGCATGTATTCTTGCTTAATACAACGAAACAAGCTGTTTTAGACCGAAACGAGCTAAATCTGAACACATCGGTTTTACAAGTGTTCCTCTGATACGCGTCAAATTTTTTTCTCTTATAACTGCGCGAATAGCATGTATTCTTGCTTAATACAGCGAAACAAGCTGTTTTAGACCGAAACGAGCTAAATCACAACACATCGGTTTTACAAGTGTTCCTCTGATACGCGTCAAAACTTTTTCTCTTATAACTGCGCGAAAAGCATGTATTCTTGCTTAATACAGCGAAACAAGCTGTTTTAGACCGAAATGAGCTAAATCACAACACATCGGTTTTACAAGTGTTCCTCTGATACGCGTCAAAACTTTTTCTCTTATAACGGCGCGAAAAGCATGTATTCTTGCTTAATACAGCGAAACAAGCTGTTTTAGACCGAAACGAGCTAAATCACAACACATCGGTATTACAAGTGTTCCACGTGATACTCGTCAAAACTTTTTCTCTTTTAACTGAGCGAAAAGCATGTATTCGTGCTTAATACAACGAAACAAGCTGTTTTAGACCGAAACGAGCTAAATCTGAACACATCGGTTTTACAAGTATCCACGTGATACTCGTCAAAACTTTTTCTCTTATAACTGCGCGAAAAGCATGTATTCTTGCTTAATACAACGAAACAAGCTGTTTTAGACCGAAACGAGCTAAATCACAACACATCGGTTTTACAAGTGTCTCTCTAATACGCGTCAAAACTTTTTCTCTTATAACTGCGCGAAAAGCATGTATTCTTGCTTAATACAACGAAACAAGCTGTTTTAGACCGAAACGAGCGAAATCTGAACACATCGGTTTTACAAGTATCCACGTGATACTCGTCAAAACTTTTTCTTTTATAACTGCGCGAAAAGCATGTATTCTTGCTTAATACAGCGAAACAAGCTGTTTTAGACCGAAATGAGCTAAATCACAACACATCGGTTTTACAAGTGTCTCTCTAATACGCGTCAAAACTTTTTCTCTTATAACTGCGCGAAAAGCATGTATTCTTGCTTAATACAACGAAACAAGCTGTTTTAGACCGAAACGAGCGAAATCTGAACACATCGGTTTTACAAGTGTCCACCTGATACTCGTCAAAACTTTTTCTTTTATAACTGCGCGAAAAGCATGTATTCTTGCTTAATACAGCGAAACAAGCTGTTTTAGACCGAAATGAGCTAAATCACAACACATCGGTTTTACAAGTGTTCCTCTGATACGCGTCAAAACTTTTTCTTTTATAACTGCGCGAAAAGCATGTATTCTTGCTTAATACAGCGAATCAAGTTGTTTTAGACCGAAACGAGCTAAATCACAACACATCGGTATTACAAGTGTTCCACGTGATACTCGTCAAAACTTTTTCTCTTATAACTGCGCGAAAAGCATGTATTCTTGCTTAATGCAGCGAAACAAGCTGTTTTAGACCGAAACGAGCTAAATCTGAACACATCGGTTTTACAAGTGTTCCTCTGATACGCGTCAAAACTTTTTCTCTTATAACTGCGCGAAAAGCATGTATTATTGCTTAATACAGCGAAACAAGCTGTTTTAGACCGAAACGAGCTAAATCACAACACATCGGTTTTACAAGTGTTCCTCTGATACGCGTCAAAACTTTTTCTCGTATAAATGCGCGAATAGCATGTATTCTTGCTTAATACAGCGAAACAAGCTGTTTTAGACCGAAACGAGCTAAATCACAACACATCGGTTTTACAAGTGTTCCTCTGATACGCGTCAAAACTTTTTCTCTTATAACTGCGCGAAAAGCATGTATTCTTGCTTAATACAGCGAAACAAGCTGTTTTAGACCGAAATGAGCTAAATCACAACACATCGGTTTTACAAGTGTTCCTCTGATACGCGTCAAAACTTTTTCTCTTATAACGGCGCGAAAAGCATGTATTCTTGCTTAATACAGCGAAACAAGCTGTTTTAGACCGAAACGAGCTAAATCACAACACATCGGTATTACAAGTGTTCCACGTGATACTCGTCAAAACTTTTTCTCTTTTAACTGCGCGAAAAGCATGTATTCGTGCTTAATACAACGAAACAAGCTGTTTTAGACCGAAACGAGCTAAATCTGAACACATCGGTTTTACAAGTATCCACGTGATACTCGTCAAAACTTTTTCTCTTATAACTGCGCGAAAAGCATGTATTCTTGCTTAATACAACGAAACAAGCTGTTTTAGACCGAAACGAGCTAAATCACAACACATCGGTTTTACAAGTGTCTCTCTAATACGCGTCAAAACTTTTTCTCTTATAACTGCGCGAAAAGCATGTATTCTTGCTTAATACAACGAAACAAGCTGTTTTAGACCGAAACGAGCGAAATCTGAACACATCGGTTTTACAAGTATCCACGTGATACTCGTCAAAACTTTTTCTTTTATAACTGCGCGAAAAGCATGTATTCTTGCTTAATACAGCGAAACAAGCTGTTTTAGACCGAAATGAGCTAAATCACAACACATCGGTTTTACAAGTGTTCCTCTGATACGCGTCAAAACTTTTTCTTTTATAACTGCGCGAAAAGCATGTATTCTTGCTTAATACAGCGAATCAAGTTGTTTTAGACCGAAACGAGCTAAATCACAACACATCGGTATATCAAGTGTTCCACGTGATACTCGTCAAAACTTTTTCTCTTATAACTGCGCGAAAAGCATGTATTCTTGCTTAATACAGCGAAACAAGCTGTTTTAGACCGAAACGAGCTAAATCACAACACATCGGTATTACAAGTGTTCCACGTGATACTCGTCAAAACTTTTTCTCTTTTAACTGCGCGAAAAGCATGTATTCGTGCTTAATACAACGAAACAAGCTGTTTTTGACCGAAACGAGCTAAATCTGAACACATCGGTTTTACAAGTATCCACGTGATACTCGTCAAAACTTTTTCTCTTATAACTGCGTGAAAAGCATGTATTCTTGCTTAATACAACGAAACAAGCTGTTTTAGACCGAAACGAGCTAAATCACAACACATCGGTTTTACAAGTGTCTCTCTAATACGCGTCAAAACTTTTTCTCTTATAACTGCGCGAAAAGCATGTATTCTTGCTTAATACAGCGAAACAAGCTGTTTTAGACCGAAACGAGCTAAATCACAACACAAAGGTTTTACAAGTGTTCCTCTAATACGCGTCAAAACTTTTTCTCTTATAACTGCGCGAAAAGCATGTATTCTTGCTTAATACTACGAAACAAGCTGTTTTACACCGAAACGAGCTAAATCACAACACATCAGTTTTACAAGTGTTCCTCTGCTACGCGTCTAAACTTTTTCTCTTATAACTGCGCGAAAAGCATGTATTCGTGCTTAATACAACGAAACAAGCTGTTTCAGACCGAAACGAGCTAAATCTGAACACATCGGTTTTACAAGTGTTCCACGTGATACTCGTCAAAGCTTTTTCTCTTATAACTGCGCGAAAAGCATGTATTCGTGCTTATTACAACGAAACAAGCTGTTTTAGACCGAAACGAGCTAAATCTGAACACATCGGTTTTACAAGTATCCACGTGATACTCGTCAACTTTTTCTCTTATAACTGCGCGAAAAGCATGTATTCTTGCTTAATACAACGAAACAAGCTGTTTTAGACCGAAACGAGCTAAATCACAACACATCGGTTTTACAAGTGTCTCTGATACGCGTCAAAACTTTTTCTTCTATAACTGCGCGTAAAGCATGTATTCGTGCTTAATACAACGAAACAAGCTGTTTTAGACCGAAACGAGCTAAATCTGAACACATCGGTTTTACAAGTGTTCCTCTGATACGCGTCAAAACTTTTTCTCTTATAACTGCGCGAAAAGCATGTATTCTTGCTTAATACAGCGAAACAAGCTGTTTTAGACCGAAACGAGCTAAATCACAACACATCGGTTTTACAAGTGTTCCTCTGATACGCGTCAAAACTTTTTCTCTTATAAATGCGCGAAAAGCATGTATTCTTGCTTAATACAGCGAAACAAGCTGTTTTAGACCGAAACGAGCTAAATCACAACACATCGGTTTTACAAGTGTTCCTCTGATACGCGTCAAAACTTTTTCTCTTATAACTGCGCGAAAAGCATGTATTCTTGCTTAATACAGCGAAACAAGCTGTTTTAGACCGAAATGAGCTAAATCACAACACATCGGTTTTACAAGTGTTCCTCTGATACGCGTCAAAACTTTTTCTCTTATAACGGCGCGAAAAGCATGTATTCTTCCTTAATACAGCGAAACAAGCTGTTTTAGACAGAAACGAGCTAAATCACAACACATCGGTATTACAAGTGTTCCACGTGATACTCGTCAAAACATTTTCTCTTTTAACTGCGCGAAAAGCATGTATTCGTGCTTAATACAACGAAACAAGCTGTTTTAGACCGAAACGAGCTAAATCTGAACACATCGGTTTTACAAGTATCCACGTGATACTCGTCAAAACTTTTTCTCTTATAACTGCGCGAAAAGCATGTATTCTAGCTTAATACAACGAAACAAGCTGTTTTAGACCGAAACGAGCTAAATCACAACACATCGGTTTTACAAGTGTCTCTCTAATACGCGTCAAAACTTTTTCTCTTATAACTGCGCGAAAAGCATGTATTCTTGCTTAATACAACGAAACAAGCTGTTTTAGACCGAAACGAGCTAAATCTGAACACATCGGTTTTACAAGTATCCACGTGATACTCGTCAAAACTTTTTCTCTTATAACTGCGCGAAAAGCATGAATTCTTGCTTAATACAGCGAAACAAGCTGTTTTAGACCGAAATGAGCTAAATCACAACACATCGGTTTTACAAGTGTTCCTCTGATACGCGTCAAAACTTTTTCTTTTATAACTGCGCGAAAAGCATGTATTCTTGCTTAATACAGCGAATCAAGTTGTTTTAGACCGAAACGAGCTAAATCACAACACATCGGTATATCAAGTGTTCCACGTGATACTCGTCAAAACTTTTTCTCTTATAACTGCGCGAAAAGCATGTATTCTTGCTTAATACAGCGAAACAAGCTATTTTAGACCGAAACGAGCTAAATCACAACACATCGGTATTACAAGTGTTCCACGTGATACTCGTCAAAACTTTTTCTCTTTTAACTGCGCGAAAAGCATGTATTCGTGCTTAATACAACGAAACAAGCTGTTTTTGACCGAAACGAGCTAAATCTGAACACATCGGTTTTACAAGTGTCTCTCTAATACGCGTCAAAACTTTTTCTCTTATAACTGCGCGAAAAGCATGTATTCTTGCTTAATACAACGAAACAAGCTGTTTTAGACCGAAACGAGCGAAATCTGAACACATCGGTTTTACAAGTATCCACGTGATACTCGTCAAAACTTTTTCTTTTATAACTGCGCGAAAAGCATGTATTCTTGCTTAATACAGCGAAACAAGCTGTTTTAGACCGAAATGAGCTAAATCACAACACATCGGTTTTACAAGTGTTCCTCTGATACGCGTCAAAACTTTTTCTTTTATAACTGCGCGAAAAGCATGTATTCTTGCTTAATACAGCGAATCAAGTTGTTTTAGACCGAAACGAGCTAAATCACAACACATCGGTATATCAAGTGTTCCACGTGATACTCGTCAAAACTTTTTCTCTTATAACTGCGCGAAAAGCATGTATTCTTGCTTAATACAGCGAAACAAGCTGTTTTAGACCGAAACGAGCTAAATCACAACACATCGGTATTACAAGTGTTCCACGTGATACTCGTCAAAACTTTTTCTCTTTTAACTGCGCGAAAAGCATGTATTCGTGCTTAATACAACGAAACAAGCTGTTTTTGACCGAAACGAGCTAAATCTGAACACATCGGTTTTACAAGTATCCACGTGATACTCGTCAAAACTTTTTCTCTTATAACTGCGTGAAAAGCATGTATTCTTGCTTAATACAACGAAACAAGCTGTTTTAGACCGAAACGAGCTAAATCACAACACATCGGTTTTACAAGTGTCTCTCTAATACGCGTCAAAACTTTTTCTCTTATAACTGCGCGAAAAGCATGTATTCTTGCTTAATACAGCGAAACAAGCTGTTTTAGACCGAAACGAGCTAAATCACAACACATCGGTATTACAAGTTTTCAACGTGATACTCGTCAAAACGTTTTCTCTTATAACTGCGCGAAAAGCATGTATTCGTGCTTAATACAACGAAACAAGCTGTTTTAGACCGAAACGAGCTAAATCTGAACACTTCGGTTTTACAAGTATCCACGTGATACGTCAAAACTTTTTCTCTTATAACTGCGCGAAAAGCATGTATTCTTGCTTAATACAACGAAACAAGCTGTTTTTGACCGAAACGAGCTAAATCACAACACATCGGTTTTACAAGTGTCTCTCTGATACGCGTCAAAACTTTTTCTTCTATAACTGCGCGTAAAGCATGTATTCTTGCTTAATACAACGAAACAAGCTGTTTTAGACCGAAACGAGCTAAATCACAACACATCGGTTTTACAAGTGTCTCTGATACGCGTCAAAACTTTTTCTTCTATACTGCGCGTAAAGCATGTATTCGTGCTTAATACAACGAAACAAGCTGTTTTAGACCGAAACGAGCTAAATCTGAACACATCGGTTTTACAAGTGTTCCTCTGATACGCGTCAAAACTTTTTCTCTTATAACTGCGCGAAAAGCATGTATTCTTGCTTAATACAGCGAAACAAGCTGTTTTAGACCGAAACGAGCTAAATCACAACACATCGGTTTTACAAGTGTTCCTCTGATACGCGTCAAAACTTTTTCTCTTATAACTGCGCGAAAAGCATGTATTCTTGCTTATTACAGCGAAACAAGCTGTTTTAGACCGAAATGAGCTAAATCACAACACATCGGTTTTACAAGTGTTCCTCTGATACGCGTCAAAACTTTTTCTCTTATAACGGCGCGAAAAGCATGTATTCTTCCTTAATACAGCGAAACAAGCTGTTTTAGACCGAAACGAGCTAAATCACAACACATCGGTATTACAAGTGTTCCACGTGATACTCGTCAAAACTTTTTCTCTTATAACTGCGCGAAAAGCATGTATTCTTGCTTAATACAACGAAACAAGCTGTTTTAGACCGAAACGAGCTAAATCTGAACACATCGGTTTTACAAGTATCCACGTGATACTCGTCAAAACTTTTTCTCTTATAACTGCGCGAAAAGCATGTATTCTTGCTTAATACAGCGAAACAAGCTGTTTTAGACCGAAATGAGCTAAATCACAACACATCGGTTTTACAAGTGTTCCTCTGATACGCGTCAAAACTTTTTCTTTTATAACTGCGCGAAAAGCATGTATTCTTGCTTAATACAGCGAATCAAGTTGTTTTAGACCGAAACGAGCTAAATCACAACACATCGGTATTACAAGTGTTCCACGTGATACTCGTCAAAACTTTTTCTCTTATAACTGCGCGAAAAGCATGTATTCTTGCTTAATGCAGCGAAACAAGCTGTTTTAGACCGAAACGAGCTAAATCTGAACACACCGGTTTTACAAGTGTTCCTCTGATACGCGTCAAAACTTTTTCTCTTATAACTGCGCGAAAAGCATGTATTCTTGCTTAATACAGCGAAACAAGCTGTTTTAGACCGAAACGAGCTAAATCACAACACATCGATTTTACAAGTGTTCCTCTGATACGCGTCAAAACTTTTTCTCGTATAAATGCGCGAATAGCATGTATTCTTGCTTAATACAGCGAAACAAGCTGTTTTAGACCGAAACGAGCTAAATCACAACACATCGGTTTTACAAGTGTTCCTCTGATACGCGTCAAAACTTTTTCTCTTATAACTGCGCGAAAAGCATGTATTCTTGCTTAATACAGCGAAACAAGCTGTTTTAGACCGAAATGAGCTAAATCACAACACATCGGTTTTACAAGTGTTCCTCTGATACGCGTCAAAACTTTTTCTCTTATAACGGCGCGAAAAGCATGTATTCTTGCTTAATACAGCGAAACAATCTGTTTTAGACCGAAACGAGCTAAATCACAACACATCGGTATTACAAGTGTTCCACGTGATACTCGTCAAAACTTTTTCTCTTTTAACTGCGCGAAAAGCATGTATTCGTGCTTAATACAACGAAACAAGCTGTTTTAGACCGAAACGAGCTAAATCTGAACACATCGGTTTTACAAGTATCCACGTGATACTCGTCAAAACTTTTTCTCTTATAACTGCGCGAAAAGCATGTATTCTTGCTTAATACAACGAAACAAGCTGTTTTAGACCGAAACGAGCTAAATCACAACACATCGGTTTTACAAAACTTTTTCTCTTATAACTGCGCGAAAAGCATGTATTCTTGCTTAATACAACGAAACAAGCTGTTTTAGACCGAAACGAGCTAAATCACAACACATCGGTTTTACAAGTGTCTCTCTAATAGGCGTCAAAACTTTTTCTCTTATAACTGCGCGAAAAGCATGTATTCGTGCTTAATACAACGAAACAAGCTGTTTTAGACCGAAACGAGCTAAATCTGAACACTTCGGTTTTACAAGTATCCACGTGATACGTCAAAACTTTTTCTCTTATAACTGCGCGAAAAGCATGTATTCTTGCTTAATACAACGAAACAAGCTGTTTTTGACCGAAACGAGCTAAATCACAACACATCGGTTTTACAAGTGTCTCTCTGATACGCGTCAAAACTTTTTCTTCTATAACTGCGCGTAAAGCATGTATTCTTGCTTAATACAACGAAACAAGCTGTTTTAGACCGAAACGAGCTAAATCACAACACATCGGTTTTACAAGTGTCTCTGATACGCGTCAAAACTTTTTCTTCTATACTGCGCGTAAAGCATGTATTCGTGCTTAATACAACGAAACAAGCTGTTTTAGACCGAAACGAGCTAAATCACAACACATCGGTTTTACAAGTGTCTCTGATACGCGTCAAAACTTTTTCTTCTATACTGCGCGTAAAGCATGTATTCGTGCTTAATACAACGAAACAAGCTGTTTTAGACCGAAACGAGCTAAATCTGAACACATCGGTTTTACAAGTGTTCCTCTGATACGCGTCAAAACTTTTTCTCTTATAACTGCGCGAAAAGCATGTATTCTTGCTTAATGCAGCGAAACAAGCTGTTTTAGACCGAAACGAGCTAAATCACAACACATCGGTTTTACAAGTGTTCCTCTGATACGCGTCAAAACTTTTTCTCTTATAACTGCGCGAAAAGCATGTATTCTTGCTTATTACAGCGAAACAAGCTGTTTTAGACCGAAATGAGCTAAATCACAACACATCGGTTTTACAAGTGTTCCTCTGATACGCGTCAAAACTTTTTCTCTTATAACGGCGCGAAAAGCATGTATTCTTCCTTAATACAGCGAAACAAGCTGTTTTAGACCGAAACGAGCTAAATCACAACACATCGGTATTACAAGTGTTCCACGTGATACTCGTCAAAACTTTTTCTCTTATAACTGCGCGAAAAGCATGTATTCTTGCTTAATACAACGAAACAAGCTGTTTTAGACCGAAACGAGCTAAATCTGAACACATCGGTTTTACAAGTATCCACGTGATACTCGTCAAAACTTTTTCTCTTATAACTGCGCGAAAAGCATGTATTCTTGCTTAATACAGCGAAACAAGCTGTTTTAGACCGAAATGAGCTAAATCACAACACATCGGTTTTACAAGTGTTCCTCTGATACGCGTCAAAACTTTTTCTTTTATAACTGCGCGAAAAGCATGTATTCTTGCTTAATACAGCGAATCAAGTTGTTTTAGACCGAAACGAGCTAAATCACAACACATCGGTATTACAAGTGTTCCACGTGATACTCGTCAAAACGTTTTCTCTTATAACTGCGCGAAAAGCATGTATTCTTGCTTAATGCAGCGAAACAAGCTGTTTTAGACCGAAACGAGCTAAATCTGAACACACCGGTTTTACAAGTGTTCCTCTGATACGCGTCAAAACTTTTTCTCTTATAACTGCGCGAAAAGCATGTATTCTTGCTTAATACAACGAAACAAGCTGTTTTAGACCGAAACGAGCTAAATCACAACACATCGGTTTTACAAGTGTCTCTCTAATACGCGTCAAAACTTTTTCTCTTATAACTGCGCGAAAAGCATGTATTCGTGCTTAATACAACGAAACAAGCTGTTTTAGACCGAAACGAGCTAAATCTGAACACTTCGGTTTTACAAGTATCCACGTGATACGTCAAAACTTTTTCTCTTATAACTGCGCGAAAAGCATGTATTCTTGCTTAATACAACGAAACAAGCTGTTTTTGACCGAAACGAGCTAAATCACAACACATCGGTTTTACAAGTGTCTCTCTGATACGCGTCAAAACTTTTTCTTCTATAACTGCGCGTAAAGCATGTATTCTTGCTTAATACAACGAAACAAGCTGTTTTAGACCGAAACGAGCTAAATCACAACACATCGGTTTTACAAGTGTCTCTGATACGCGTCAAAACTTTTTCTTCTATACTGCGCGTAAAGCATGTATTCGTGCTTAATACAACGAAACAAGCTGTTTTAGACCGAAACGAGCTAAATCACAACACATCGGTTTTACAAGTGTCTCTGATACGCGTCAAAACTTTTTCTTCTATACTGCGCGTAAAGCATGTATTCGTGCTTAATACAACGAAACAAGCTGTTTTAGACCGAAACGAGCTAAATCTGAACACATCGGTTTTACAAGTGTTCCTCTGATACGCGTCAAAACTTTTTCTCTTATAACTGCGCGAAAAGCATGTATTCTTGCTTAATACAGCGAATCAAGTTGTTTTAGACCGAAACGAGCTAAATCACAACACATCGGTATTACAAGTGTTCCACGTGATACTCGTCAAAACTTTTTCTCTTATAACTGCGCGAAAAGCATGTATTCTTGCTTAATACAACGAAACAAGCTGTTTTAGACCGAAACGAGCTAAATCTGAACACATCGGTTTTACAAGTATCCACGTGATACTCGTCAAAACTTTTTCTCTTATAACTGCGCGAAAAGCATGTATTCTTGCTTAATACAGCGAAACAAGCTGTTTTAGACCGAAATGAGCTAAATCACAACACATCGGTTTTACAAGTGTTCCTCTGATACGCGTCAAAACTTTTTCTTTTATAACTGCGCGAAAAGCATGTATTCTTGCTTAATACAGCGAATCAAGTTGTTTTAGACCGAAACGAGCTAAATCACAACACATCGGTATTACAAGTGTTCCACGTGATACTCGTCAAAACTTTTTCTCTTATAACTGCGCGAAAAGCATGTATTCTTGCTTAATGCAGCGAAACAAGCTGTTTTAGACCGAAACGAGCTAAATCTGAACACACCGGTTTTACAAGTGTTCCTCTGATACGCGTCAAAACTTTTTCTCTTATAACTGCGCGAAAAGCATGTATTCTTGCTTAATACAGCGAAACAAGCTGTTTTAGACCGAAACGAGCTAAATCACAACACATCGGTTTTACAAGTGTTCCTCTGATACGCGTCAAAACTTTTTCTCGTATAAATGCGCGAATAGCATGTATTCTTGCTTAATACAGCGAAACAAGCTGTTTTAGACCGAAACGAGCTAAATCACAACACATCGGTTTTACAAGTGTTCCTCTGATACGCGTCAAAACTTTTTCTCTTATAACTGCGAGAAAAGCATGTATTCTTGCTTAATACAGCGAAACAAGCTGTTTTAGACCGAAATGAGCTAAATCACAACACATCGGTTTTACAAGTGTTCCTCTGATACGCGTCAAAACTTTTTCTCTTATAACGGCGCGAAAAGCATGTATTCTTGCTTAATACAGCGAAACAATCTGTTTTAGACCGAAACGAGCTAAATCACAACACATCGGTATTACAAGTGTTCCACGTGATACTCGTCAAAACTTTTTCTCTTTTAACTGCGCGAAAAGCATGTATTCGTGCTTAATACAACGAAACAAGCTGTTTTAGACCGAAACGAGCTAAATCTGAACACATCGGTTTTACAAGTATCCACGTGATACTCGTCAAAACTTTTTCTCTTATAACTGCGCGAAAAGCATGTATTCTTGCTTAATACAACGAAACAAGCTGTTTTAGACCGAAACGAGCTAAATCACAACACATCGGTTTTACAAGTGTCTCTCTAATACGCGTCAAAACTTTTTCTCTTATAACTGCGCGAAAAGCATGTATTCTTGCTTAATACAACGAAACAAGCTGTTTTAGACCGAAACGAGCGAAATCTGAACACATCGGTTTTACAAGTATCCACGTGATACTCGTCAAAACTTTTTCTTTTATAACTGCGCGAAAAGCATGTATTCTTGCTTAATACAGCGAAACAAGCTGTTTTAGACCGAAATGAGCTAAATCACAACACATCGGTTTTACAAGTGTTCCTCTGATACGCGTCAAAACTTTTTCTTTTATAACTGCGCGAAAAGCATGTATTCTTGCTTAATACAGCGAATCAAGTTGTTTTAGACCGAAACGAGCTAAATCACAACACATCGGTATATCAAGTGTTCCACGTGATACTCGTCAAAACTTTTTCTCTTATAACTGCGCGAAAAGCATGTATTCTTGCTTAATACAGCGAAACAAGCTGTTTTAGACCGAAACGAGCTAAATCACAACACATCGGTATTACAAGTGTTCCACGTGATACTCGTCAAAACTTTTTCTCTTTTAACTGCGCGAAAAGCATGTATTCGTGCTTAATACAACGAAACAAGCTGTTTTTGACCGAAACGAGCTAAATCTGAACACATCGGTTTTACAAGTATCCACGTGATACTCGTCAAAACTTTTTCTCTTATAACTGCGTGAAAAGCATGTATTCTTGCTTAATACAACGAAACAAGCTGTTTTAGACCGAAACGAGCTAAATCACAACACATCGGTTTTACAAGTGTCTCTCTAATACGCGTCAAAACTTTTTCTCTTATAACTGCGCGAAAAGCATGTATTCTTGCTTAATACAGCGAAACAAGCTGTTTTAGACCGAAACGAGCTAAATCACAACACATCGGTTTTACAAGTGTTCCTCTGATACGCGTCAAAACTTTTTCTCTTATAACTGCGCGAAAAGCATGTATTCTTGCTTATTACAGCGAAACAAGCTGTTTTAGACCGAAATGAGCTAAATCACAACACATCGGTTTTACAAGTGTTCCTCTGATACGCGTCAAAACTTTTTCTCTTATAACGGCGCGAAAAGCATGTATTCTTCCTTAATACAGCGAAACAAGCTGTTTTAGACCGAAACGAGCTAAATCACAACACATCGGTATTACAAGTGTTCCACGTGATACTCGTCAAAACTTTTTCTCTTTTAACTGCGCGAAAAGCATGTATTCGTGCTTAATACAACGAAACAAGCTGTTTTAGACCGAAACGAGCTAAATCTGAACACATCGGTTTTACAAGTATCCACGTGATACTCGTCAAAACTTTTTCTCTTATAACTGCGCGAAAAGCATGTATTCTTGCTTAATACAGCGAAACAAGCTGTTTTAGACCGAAATGAGCTAAATCACAACACATCGGTTTTACAAGTGTTCCTCTGATACGCGTCAAAACTTTTTCTTTTATAACTGCGCGAAAAGCATGTATTCTTGCTTAATACAGCGAATCAAGTTGTTTTAGACCGAAACGAGCTAAATCACAACACATCGGTATTACAAGTGTTCCACGTGATACTCGTCAAAACTTTTTCTCTTATAACTGCGCGAAAAGCATGTATTCTTGCTTAATGCAGCGAAACAAGCTGTTTTAGACCGAAACGAGCTAAATCTGAACACACCGGTTTTACAAGTGTTCCTCTGATACGCGTCAAAACTTTTTCTCTTATAACTGCGCGAAAAGCATGTATTCTTGCTTAATACAGCGAAACAAGCTGTTTTAGACCGAAACGAGCTAAATCACAACACATCGGTTTTACAAGTGTTCCTCTGATACGCGTCAAAACTTTTTCTCGTATAAATGCGCGAATAGCATGTATTCTTGCTTAATACAGCGAAACAAGCTGTTTTAGACCGAAACGAGCTAAATCACAACACATCGGTTTTACAAGTGTTCCTCTGATACGCGTCAAAACTTTTTCTCTTATAACTGCGCGAAAAGCATGTATTCTTGCTTAATACAGCGAAACAAGCTGTTTTAGACCGAAATGAGCTAAATCACAACACATCGGTTTTACAAGTGTTCCTCTGATACGCGTCAAAACTTTTTCTCTTATAACGGCGCGAAAAGCATGTATTCTTGCTTAATACAGCGAAACAATCTGTTTTAGACCGAAACGAGCTAAATCACAACACATCGGTATTACAAGTGTTCCACGTGATACTCGTCAAAACTTTTTCTCTTTTAACTGCGCGAAAAGCATGTATTCGTGCTTAATACAACGAAACAAGCTGTTTTAGACCGAAACGAGCTAAATCTGAACACATCGGTTTTACAAGTATCCACGTGATACTCGTCAAAACTTTTTCTCTTATAACTGCGCGAAAAGCATGTATTCTTGCTTAATACAACGAAACAAGCTGTTTTAGACCGAAACGAGCTAAATCACAACACATCGGTTTTACAAGTGTCTCTCTAATACGCGTCAAAACTTTTTCTCTTATAACTGCGCGAAAAGCATGTATTCTTGCTTAATACAACGAAACAAGCTGTTTTAGACCGAAACGAGCGAAATCTGAACACATCGGTTTTACAAGTATCCACGTGATACTCGTCAAAACTTTTTCTTTTATAACTGCGCGAAAAGCATGTATTCTTGCTTAATACAGCGAAACAAGCTGTTTTAGACCGAAATGAGCTAAATCACAACACATCGGTTTTACAAGTGTTCCTCTGATACGCGTCAAAACTTTTTCTTTTATAACTGCGCGAAAAGCATGTATTCTTGCTTAATACAGCGAATCAAGTTGTTTTAGACCGAAACGAGCTAAATCACAACACATCGGTATATCAAGTGTTCCACGTGATACTCGTCAAAACTTTTTCTCTTATAACTGCGCGAAAAGCATGTATTCTTGCTTAATACAGCGAAACAAGCTGTTTTAAACCGAAACGAGCTAAATCACAACACATCGGTATTACAAGTGTTCCACGTGATACTCGTCAAAACTTTTTCTCTTTTAACTGCGCGAAAAGCATGTATTCGTGCTTAATACAACGAAACAAGCTGTTTTTGACCGAAACGAGCTAAATCTGAACACATCGGTTTTACAAGTATCCACGTGATACTCGTCAAAACTTTTTCTCTTATAACTGCGTGAAAAGCATGTATTCTTGCTTAATACAACGAAACAAGCTGTTTTAGACCGAAACGAGCTAAATCACAACACATCGGTTTTACAAGTGTCTCTCTAATACGCGTCAAAACTTTTTCTCTTATAACTGCGCGAAAAGCATGTATTCGTGCTTAATACAACGAAACAAGCTGTTTTAGACCGAAACGAGCTAAATCTGAACACTTCGGTTTTACAAGTATCCACGTGATACGTCAAAACTTTTTCTCTTATAACTGCGCGAAAAGCATGTATTCTTGCTTAATACAACGAAACAAGCTGTTTTTGACCGAAACGAGCTAAATCACAACACATCGGTTTTACAAGTGTCTCTCTGATACGCGTCAAAACTTTTTCTTCTATAACTGCGCGTAAAGCATGTATTCTTGCTTAATACAACGAAACAAGCTGTTTTAGACCGAAACGAGCTAAATCACAACACATCGGTTTTACAAGTGTCTCTGATACGCGTCAAAACTTTTTCTTCTATACTGCGCGTAAAGCATGTATTCGTGCTTAATACAACGAAACAAGCTGTTTTAGACCGAAACGAGCTAAATCACAACACATCGGTTTTACAAGTGTCTCTGATACGCGTCAAAACTTTTTCTTCTATACTGCGCGTAAAGCATGTATTCGTGCTTAATACAACGAAACAAGCTGTTTTAGACCGAAACGAGCTAAATCTGAACACATCGGTTTTACAAGTGTTCCTCTGATACGCGTCAAAACTTTTTCTCTTATAACTGCGCGAAAAGCATGTATTCTTGCTTAATACAGCGAAACAAGCTGTTTTAGACCGAAACGAGCTAAATCACAACACATCGGTTTTACAAGTGTTCCTCTGATACGCGTCAAAACTTTTTCTCTTATAACTGCGCGAAAAGCATGTATTCTTGCTTATTACAGCGAAACAAGCTGTTTTAGACCGAAATGAGCTAAATCACAACACATCGGTTTTACAAGTGTTCCTCTGATACGCGTCAAAACTTTTTCTCTTATAACGGCGCGAAAAGCATGTATTCTTCCTTAATACAGCGAAACAAGCTGTTTTAGACCGAAACGAGCTAAATCACAACACATCGGTATTACAAGTGTTCCACGTGATACTCGTCAAAACTTTTTCTCTTATAACTGCGCGAAAAGCATGTATTCTTGCTTAATACAACGAAACAAGCTGTTTTAGACCGAAACGAGCTAAATCTGAACACATCGGTTTTACAAGTATCCACGTGATACTCGTCAAAACTTTTTCTCTTATAACTGCGCGAAAAGCATGTATTCTTGCTTAATACAGCGAAACAAGCTGTTTTAGACCGAAATGAGCTAAATCACAACACATCGGTTTTACAAGTGTTCCTCTGATACGCGTCAAAACTTTTTCTTTTATAACTGCGCGAAAAGCATGTATTCTTGCTTAATACAGCGAATCAAGTTGTTTTAGACCGAAACGAGCTAAATCACAACACATCGGTATTACAAGTGTTCCACGTGATACTCGTCAAAACTTTTTCTCTTATAACTGCGCGAAAAGCATGTATTCTTGCTTAATGCAGCGAAACAAGCTGTTTTAGACCGAAACGAGCTAAATCTGAACACACCGGTTTTACAAGTGTTCCTCTGATACGCGTCAAAACTTTTTCTCTTATAACTGCGCGAAAAGCATGTATTCTTGCTTAATACAGCGAAACAAGCTGTTTTAGACCGAAACGAGCTAAATCACAACACATCGGTTTTACAAGTGTTCCTCTGATACGCGTCAAAACTTTTTCTCGTATAAATGCGCGAATAGCATGTATTCTTGCTTAATACAGCGAAACAAGCTGTTTTAGACCGAAACGAGCTAAATCACAACACATCGGTTTTACAAGTGTTCCTCTGATACGCGTCAAAACTTTTTCTCTTATAACTGCGCGAAAAGCATGTATTCTTGCTTAATACAGCGAAACAAGCTGTTTTAGACCGAAATGAGCTAAATCACAACACATCGGTTTTACAAGTGTTCCTCTGATACGCGTCAAAACTTTTTCTCTTATAACGGCGCGAAAAGCATGTATTCTTGCTTAATACAGCGAAACAATCTGTTTTAGACCGAAACGAGCTAAATCACAACACATCGGTATTACAAGTGTTCCACGTGATACTCGTCAAAACTTTTTCTCTTTTAACTGCGCGAAAAGCATGTATTCGTGCTTAATACAACGAAACAAGCTGTTTTAGACCGAAACGAGCTAAATCTGAACACATCGGTTTTACAAGTATCCACGTGATACTCGTCAAAACTTTTTCTCTTATAACTGCGCGAAAAGCATGTATTCTTGCTTAATACAACGAAACAAGCTGTTTTAGACCGAAACGAGCTAAATCACAACACATCGGTTTTACAAGTGTCTCTCTAATACGCGTCAAAACTTTTTCTCTTATAACTGCGCGAAAAGCATGTATTCTTGCTTAATACAACGAAACAAGCTGTTTTAGACCGAAACGAGCGAAATCTGAACACATCGGTTTTACAAGTATCCACGTGATACTCGTCAAAACTTTTTCTTTTATAACTGCGCGAAAAGCATGTATTCTTGCTTAATACAGCGAAACAAGCTGTTTTAGACCGAAATGAGCTAAATCACAACACATCGGTTTTACAAGTGTTCCTCTGATACGCGTCAAAACTTTTTCTTTTATAACTGCGCGAAAAGCATGTATTCTTGCTTAATACAGCGAATCAAGTTGTTTTAGACCGAAACGAGCTAAATCACAACACATCGGTATATCAAGTGTTCCACGTGATACTCGTCAAAACTTTTTCTCTTATAACTGCGCGAAAAGCATGTATTCTTGCTTAATACAGCGAAACAAGCTGTTTTAGACCGAAACGAGCTAAATCACAACACATCGGTATTACAAGTGTTCCACGTGATACTCGTCAAAACTTTTTCTCTTTTAACTGCGCGAAAAGCATGTATTCGTGCTTAATACAACGAAACAAGCTGTTTTTGACCGAAACGAGCTAAATCTGAACACATCGGTTTTACAAGTATCCACGTGATACTCGTCAAAACTTTTTCTCTTATAACTGCGTGAAAAGCATGTATTCTTGCTTAATACAAAGAAACAAGCTGTTTTAGACCGAAACGAGCTAAATCACAACACATCGGTTTTACAAGTGTCTCTCTAATACGCGTCAAAACTTTTTCTCTTATAACTGCGCGAAAAGCATGTATTCTTGCTTAATACAGCGAAACAAGCTGTTTTAGACCGAAACGAGCTAAATCACAACACATCGGTATTACAAGTTTTCAACGTGATACTCGTCAAAACGTTTTCTCTTATAACTGCGCGAAAAGCATGTATTCGTGCTTAATACAACGAAACAAGCTGTTTTAGACCGAAACGAGCTAAATCTGAACACTTCGGTTTTACAAGTATCCACGTGATACGTCAAAACTTTTTCTCTTATAACTGCGCGAAAAGCATGTATTCTTGCTTAATACAACGAAACAAGCTGTTTTTGACCGAAACGAGCTAAATCACAACACATCGGTTTTACAAGTGTCTCTCTGATACGCGTCAAAACTTTTTCTTCTATAACTGCGCGTAAAGCATGTATTCTTGCTTAATACAACGAAACAAGCTGTTTTAGACCGAAACGAGCTAAATCACAACACATCGGTTTTACAAGTGTCTCTGATACGCGTCAAAACTTTTTCTCTTATAACTGCGCGAAAAGCATGTATTCTTGCTTAATACAGCGAAACAAGCTGTTTTAAACCGAAACGAGCTAAATCACAACACATCGGTATTACAAGTGTTCCACGTGATACTCGTCAAAACTTTTTCTCTTTTAACTGCGCGAAAAGCATGTATTCGTGCTTAATACAACGAAACAAGCTGTTTTTGACCGAAACGAGCTAAATCTGAACACATCGGTTTTACAAGTATCCACGTGATACTCGTCAAAACTTTTTCTCTTATAACTGCGTGAAAAGCATGTATTCTTGCTTAATACAACGAAACAAGCTGTTTTAGACCGAAACGAGCTAAATCACAACACATCGGTTTTACAAGTGTCTCTCTAATACGCGTCAAAACTTTTTCTCTTATAACTGCGCGAAAAGCATGTATTCGTGCTTAATACAACGAAACAAGCTGTTTTAGACCGAAACGAGCTAAATCTGAACACTTCGGTTTTACAAGTATCCACGTGATACGTCAAAACTTTTTCTCTTATAACTGCGCGAAAAGCATGTATTCTTGCTTAATACAACGAAACAAGCTGTTTTTGACCGAAACGAGCTAAATCACAACACATCGGTTTTACAAGTGTCTCTCTGATACGCGTCAAAACTTTTTCTTCTATAACTGCGCGTAAAGCATGTATTCTTGCTTAATACAACGAAACAAGCTGTTTTAGACCGAAACGAGCTAAATCACAACACATCGGTTTTACAAGTGTCTCTGATACGCGTCAAAACTTTTTCTTCTATACTGCGCGTAAAGCATGTATTCGTGCTTAATACAACGAAACAAGCTGTTTTAGACCGAAACGAGCTAAATCACAACACATCGGTTTTACAAGTGTCTCTGATACGCGTCAAAACTTTTTCTTCTATACTGCGCGTAAAGCATGTATTCGTGCTTAATACAACGAAACAAGCTGTTTTAGACCGAAACGAGCTAAATCTGAACACATCGGTTTTACAAGTGTTCCTCTGATACGCGTCAAAACTTTTTCTCTTATAACTGCGCGAAAAGCATGTATTCTTGCTTAATACAGCGAAACAAGCTGTTTTAGACCGAAACGAGCTAAATCACAACACATCGGTTTTACAAGTGTTCCTCTGATACGCGTCAAAACTTTTTCTCTTATAACTGCGCGAAAAGCATGTATTCTTGCTTATTACAGCGAAACAAGCTGTTTTAGACCGAAATGAGCTAAATCACAACACATCGGTTTTACAAGTGTTCCTCTGATACGCGTCAAAACTTTTTCTCTTATAACGGCGCGAAAAGCATGTATTCTTCCTTAATACAGCGAAACAAGCTGTTTTAGACCGAAACGAGCTAAATCACAACACATCGGTATTACAAGTGTTCCACGTGATACTCGTCAAAACTTTTTCTCTTATAACTGCGCGAAAAGCATGTATTCTTGCTTAATACAACGAAACAAGCTGTTTTAGACCGAAACGAGCTAAATCTGAACACATCGGTTTTACAAGTATCCACGTGATACTCGTCAAAACTTTTTCTCTTATAACTGCGCGAAAAGCATGTATTCTTGCTTAATACAGCGAAACAAGCTGTTTTAGACCGAAATGAGCTAAATCACAACACATCGGTTTTACAAGTGTTCCTCTGATACGCGTCAAAACTTTTTCTTTTATAACTGCGCGAAAAGCATGTATTCTTGCTTAATACAGCGAATCAAGTTGTTTTAGACCGAAACGAGCTAAATCACAACACATCGGTATTACAAGTGTTCCACGTGATACTCGTCAAAACTTTTTCTCTTATAACTGCGCGAAAAGCATGTATTCTTGCTTAATGCAGCGAAACAAGCTGTTTTAGACCGAAACGAGCTAAATCTGAACACACCGGTTTTACAAGTGTTCCTCTGATACGCGTCAAAACTTTTTCTCTTATAACTGCGCGAAAAGCATGTATTCTTGCTTAATACAGCGAAACAAGCTGTTTTAGACCGAAACGAGCTAAATCACAACACATCGGTTTTACAAGTGTTCCTCTGATACGCGTCAAAACTTTTTCTCGTATAAATGCGCGAATAGCATGTATTCTTGCTTAATACAGCGAAACAAGCTGTTTTAGACCGAAACGAGCTAAATCACAACACATCGGTTTTACAAGTGTTCCTCTGATACGCGTCAAAACTTTTTCTCTTATAACTGCGCGAAAAGCATGTATTCTTGCTTAATACAGCGAAACAAGCTGTTTTAGACCGAAATGAGCTAAATCACAACACATCGGTTTTACAAGTGTTCCTCTGATACGCGTCAAAACTTTTTCTCTTATAACGGCGCGAAAAGCATGTATTCTTGCTTAATACAGCGAAACAATCTGTTTTAGACCGAAACGAGCTAAATCACAACACATCGGTATTACAAGTGTTCCACGTGATACTCGTCAAAACTTTTTCTCTTTTAACTGCGCGAAAAGCATGTATTCGTGCTTAATACAACGAAACAAGCTGTTTTAGACCGAAACGAGCTAAATCTGAACACATCGGTTTTACAAGTATCCACGTGATACTCGTCAAAACTTTTTCTCTTATAACTGCGCGAAAAGCATGTATTCTTGCTTAATACAACGAAACAAGCTGTTTTAGACCGAAACGAGCTAAATCACAACACATCGGTTTTACAAGTGTCTCTCTAATACGCGTCAAAACTTTTTCTCTTATAACTGCGCGAAAAGCATGTATTCTTGCTTAATACAACGAAACAAGCTGTTTTAGACCGAAACGAGCGAAATCTGAACACATCGGTTTTACAAGTATCCACGTGATACTCGTCAAAACTTTTTCTTTTATAACTGCGCGAAAAGCATGTATTCTTGCTTAATACAGCGAAACAAGCTGTTTTAGACCGAAATGAGCTAAATCACAACACATCGGTTTTACAAGTGTTCCTCTGATACGCGTCAAAACTTTTTCTTTTATAACTGCGCGAAAAGCATGTATTCTTGCTTAATACAGCGAATCAAGTTGTTTTAGACCGAAACGAGCTAAATCACAACACATCGGTATATCAAGTGTTCCACGTGATACTCGTCAAAACTTTTTCTCTTATAACTGCGCGAAAAGCATGTATTCTTGCTTAATACAGCGAAACAAGCTGTTTTAGACCGAAACGAGCTAAATCACAACACATCGGTATTACAAGTGTTCCACGTGATACTCGTCAAAACTTTTTCTCTTTTAACTGCGCGAAAAGCATGTATTCGTGCTTAATACAACGAAACAAGCTGTTTTTGACCGAAACGAGCTAAATCTGAACACATCGGTTTTACAAGTATCCACGTGATACTCGTCAAAACTTTTTCTCTTATAACTGCGTGAAAAGCATGTATTCTTGCTTAATACAACGAAACAAGCTGTTTTAGACCGAAACGAGCTAAATCACAACACATCGGTTTTACAAGTGTCTCTCTAATACGCGTCAAAACTTTTTCTCTTATAACTGCGCGAAAAGCATGTATTCTTGCTTAATACAGCGAAACAAGCTGTTTTAGACCGAAACGAGCTAAATCACAACACATCGGTATTACAAGTTTTCAACGTGATACTCGTCAAAACGTTTTCTCTTATAACTGCGCGAAAAGCATGTATTCGTGCTTAATACAACGAAACAAGCTGTTTTAGACCGAAACGAGCTAAATCTGAACACTTCGGTTTTACAAGTATCCACGTGATACGTCAAAACTTTTTCTCTTATAACTGCGCGAAAAGCATGTATTCTTGCTTAATACAACGAAACAAGCTGTTTTTGACCGAAACGAGCTAAATCACAACACATCGGTTTTACAAGTGTCTCTCTGATACGCGTCAAAACTTTTTCTTCTATAACTGCGCGTAAAGCATGTATTCTTGCTTAATACAACGAAACAAGCTGTTTTAGACCGAAACGAGCTAAATCACAACACATCGGTATATCAAGTGTTCCACGTGATACTCGTCAAAACTTTTTCTCTTATAACTGCGCGAAAAGCATGTATTCTTGCTTAATACAGCGAAACAAGCTGTTTTAAACCGAAACGAGCTAAATCTGAACACATCGGTTTTACAAGTGTTCCTCTGATACGCGTCAAAACTTTTTCTCTTATAACTGCGCGAAAAGCATGTATTCTTGCTTAATACAGCGAAACAAGCTGTTTTAGACCGAAACGAGCTAAATCACAACACATCGGTTTTACAAGTGTTCCTCTGATACGCGTCAAAACTTTTTCTCTTATAACTGCGCGAAAAGCATGTATTCTTGCTTATTACAGCGAAACAAGCTGTTTTAGACCGAAATGAGCTAAATCACAACACATCGGTTTTACAAGTGTTCCTCTGATACGCGTCAAAACTTTTTCTCTTATAACGGCGCGAAAAGCATGTATTCTTCCTTAATACAGCGAAACAAGCTGTTTTAGACCGAAACGAGCTAAATCACAACACATCGGTATTACAAGTGTTCCACGTGATACTCGTCAAAACTTTTTCTCTTTTAACTGCGCGAAAAGCATGTATTCGTGCTTAATACAACGAAACAAGCTGTTTTAGACCGAAACGAGCTAAATCTGAACACATCGGTTTTACAAGTATCCACGTGATACTCGTCAAAACTTTTTCTCTTATAACTGCGCGATAAGCATGTATTCTTGCTTAATACAACGAAACAAGCTGTTTTAGACCGAAACGAGCTAAATCACAACACATCGGTTTTACAAGTGTCTCTCTAATACGCGTCAAAACTTTTTCTCTTATAACTGCGCGAAAAGCATGTATTCTTGCTTAATACAACGAAACAAGCTGTTTTAGACCGAAACGAGCGAAATCTGAACACATCGGTTTTACAAGTATCCACGTGATATTCGTCAAAACTTTTTCTTTTATAACTGCGCGAAAAGCATGTATTCTTGCTTAATACAGCGAAACAAGCTGTTTTAGACCGAAATGAGCTAAATCACAACACATCGGTTTTACAAGTGTTCCTCTGATACGCGTCAAAACTTTTTCTTTTATAACTGCGCGAAAAGCATGTATTCTTGCTTAATACAGCGAATCAAGTTGTTTTAGACCGAAACGAGCTAAATCACAACACATCGGTATATCAAGTGTTCCACGTGATACTCGTCAAAACTTTTTCTCTTATAACTGCGCGAAAAGCATGTATTCTTGCTTAATACAGCGAAACAAGCTGTTTTAGACCGAAACGAGCTAAATCACAACACATCGGTATTACAAGTGTTCCACGCGATACTCGTCAAAACTTTTTCTCTTTTAACTGCGCGAAAAGCATGTATTCGTGCTTAATACAACGAAACAAGCTGTTTTTGACCGAAACGAGCTAAATCTGAACACATCGGTTTTACAAGTATCCACGTGATACTCGTCAAAACTTTTTCTCTTATAACTGCGTGAAAAGCATGTATTCTTGCTTAATACAACGAAACAAGCTGTTTTAGACCGAAACGAGCTAAATCACAACACATCGGTTTTACAAGTGTCTCTCTAATACGCGTCAAAACTTTTTCTCTTATAACTGCGCGAAAAGCATGTATTCTTGCTTAATACAGCGAAACAAGCTGTTTTAGACCGAAACGAGCTAAATCACAACACATCGGTATTACAAGTGTTCAACGTGATACTCGTCAAAACGTTTTCTCCTATAACTGCGCGAAAAGCATGTATTCGTGCTTAATACAACGAAACAAGCTGTTTTAGACCGAAACGAGCTAAATCTGAACACTTCGGTTTTACAAGTATCCACGTGATACGTCAAAACTTTTTCTCTTATAACTGCGCGAAAAGCATGTATTCTTGCTTAATACAACGAAACAAGCTGTTTTTGACCGAAACGAGCTAAATCACAACACATCGGTTTTACAAGTGTCTCTCTGATACGCGTCAAAACTTTTTCTTCTATAACTGCGCGTAAAGCATGTATTCTTGCTTAATACAACGAAACAAGCTGTTTTAGACCGAAACGAGCTAAATCACAACACATCGGTTTTACAAGTGTCTCTGATACGCGTCAAAACTTTTTCTTCTATACTGCGCGTAAAGCATGTATTCGTGCTTAATACAACGAAACAAGCTGTTTTAGACCGAAACGAGCTAAATCTGAACACATCGGTTTTACAAGTGTTCCTCTGATACGCGTCAAAACTTTTTCTCTTATAACTGCGCGAAAAGCATGTATTCTTGCTTAATACAGCGAAACAAGCTGTTTTAGACCGAAACGAGCTAAATCACAACACATCGGTTTTACAAGTGTTCCTCTGATACGCGTCAAAACTTTTTCTCTTATAAATGCGCGAAAAGCATGTATTCTTGCTTAATACAGCGAAACAAGCTGTTTTAGACCGAAACGAGCTAAATCACAACACATCGGTTTTACAAGTGTTCCTTTGATACGCGTCAAAACTTTTTCTCTTACAACTGCGCGAAAAGCATGTATTCTTGCTTAATACAGCGAAACAAGCTGTTTTAGACCGAAATGAGCTAAATCACAACACATCGGTTTTACAAGTGTTCCTCTGATACGCGTCAAAACTTTTTCTCTTATAACGGCGCGAAAAGCATGTATTCTTCCTTAATACAGCGAAACAAGCTGTTTTAGACCGAAACGAGCTAAATCACAACACATCGGTATTACAAGTGTTCCACGTGATACTCGTCAAAACTTTTTCTCTTTTAACTGCGCGAAAAGCATGTATTCGTGCTTAATACAACGAAACAAGCTGTTTTAGACCGAAACGAGCTAAATCTGAACACATCGGTTTTACAAGTATCCACGTGATACTCGTCAAAACTTTTTCTCTTATAACTGCGCGAAAATCATGTATTCTTGCTTACTACAACGAAACAAGCTGTTTTAGACCGAAACGAGCTAAATCACAACACATCGGTTTTACAAGTGTATCTCTAATACGCGTCAAAACTTTTTCTCTTATAACTGCGCGAAAAGCATGTATTCTTGCTTAATACAACGAAACAAGCTGTTTTAGACCGAAACGAGCTAAATCTGAACACATCGGTTTTACAAGTATCCACGTGATACTCGTCAAAACTTTTTCTCTTATAACTGCGCGAAAAGCATGTATTCTTGCTTAATACAGCGAAACAAGCTGTTTTAGACCGAAATGAGCTAAATCACAACACATCGGTTTTGCAAGTGTTCCTCTGATACGCGTCAAAACTTTTTCTTTTATAACTGCGCGAAAAGCATGTATTCTTGCTTAATACAGCGAATCAAGTTGTTTTAGACCGAAACGAGCTAAATCACAACACATCGGTATATCAAGTGTTCCACGTGATACTCGTCAAAACTTTTTCTCTTATAACTGCGCGAAAAGCATGTATTCTTGCTTAATACAGCGAAACAAGCTGTTTTAGACCGAAACGAGCTAAATCACAACACATCGGTATTACAAGTGTTCCACGTGATACTCGTCAAAACTTTTTCTCTTTTAACTGCGCGAAAAGCATGTATTCGTGCTTAATACAACGAAACAAGCTGTTTTTGACCGAAACGAGCTAAATCTGAACACATCGGTTTTACAAGTATCCACGTGATTCTCGTCAACTTTTCCTCTTATAACTGCGCGAAAAGCATGTATTCTTGCTTTATACAACGAAA
Organism: Amblyomma americanum; assembly: GCF_052857255.1. Classification (NCBI taxonomy): domain Eukaryota; kingdom Metazoa; phylum Arthropoda; class Arachnida; order Ixodida; family Ixodidae; genus Amblyomma; species Amblyomma americanum. The sequence continues at coordinate 23,185 of NW_027526720.1, read as the reverse complement.
CAAGCTGTTTTAGACCGAAACGAGCTAAATCACAACACATCGGTTTTACAAGTGTCTCTGATACGCGTCAAAACTTTTTCTTCTATAACTGCGCGTAAAGCATGTATTCGTGCTTAATACAACGAAACAAGCTGTTTTAGACCGAAACGAGCTAAATCTGAACACATCGGTTTTACAAGTGTTCCTCTGATACGCGTCAAAACTTTTTCTCTTATAACTGCGCGAAAAGCATGTATTCTTGCTTAATACAGCGAAACAAGCTGTTTTAGACCGAAACGAGCTAAATCACAACACATCGGTTTTACAAGTGTTCCTCTGATACGCGTCAAAACTTTTTCTCTTATAAATGCGCGAAAAGCATGTATTCTTCCTTAATACAGCGAAACAAGCTGTTTTAGACCGAAACGAGCTAAATCACAACACATCGGTATTACAAGTGTTCCACGTGATACTCGTCAAAACTTTTTCTCTTTTAACTGCGCGAAAACATGTATTCGTGCTTAATACAACGAAACAAGCTGTTTTAGACCGAAACGAGCTAAATCTGAACACATCGGTTTTACAAGTATCCACGTTATACTCGTCAAAACTTTTTCTCTTATAACTGCGCGAAAAGCATGTATTCGTGCTTAATACAACGAAACAAGCTGTTTTAGACCGAAACGAGCTAAATCTGAACACATCGGTTTTACAAGTATCCACGTGATACTCGTCAAAACTTTTTCTCTTATAACTGCGCGAAAAGCATGTATTCGTGCTTAATACAACGAAACAAGCTGTTTTAGACCGAAACGAGCTAAATCTGAACACTTCGGTTTTACAAGTATCCACGTGATACGTCAAAACTTTTTCTCTTATAACTGCGCGAAAAGCATGTATTCTTGCTTAATACAACGAAACAAGCTGTTTTTGACCGAAACGAGCTAAATCACAACACATCGGTTTTACAAGTGTCTCTCTGATACGCGTCAAAACTTTTTCTTCTATAACTGCGCGTAAAGCATGTATTCTTGCTTAATACAACGAAACAAGCTGTTTTAGACCGAAACGAGCTAAATCACAACACATCGGTTTTACAAGTGTCTCTGATACGCGTCAAAACTTTTTCTTCTATACTGCGCGTAAAGCATGTATTCGTGCTTAATACAACGAAACAAGCTGTTTTAGACCGAAACGAGCTAAATCTGAACACATCGGTTTTACAAGTGTTCCTCTGATACGCGTCAAAACTTTTCTCTTATAACTGCGAGAAAAGCATGTATTCTTGCTTAATACAGCGAAACAAGCTGTTTTAGACCGAAAGGAGCTAAATCACAACACATCGGTTTTACAAGTGTTCCTCTGATACGCGTCAAAACTTTTTCTCTTATAACGGCGCGAAAAGCATGTATTCTTCCTTAATACAGCGAAACAAGCTGTTTTAGACCGAAACGAGCTAAATCACAACACATCGGTATTACAAGTGTTCCACGTGATACTCGTCAAAACTTTTTCTCTTTTAACTGCGCGAAAAGCATGTATTCGTGCTTAATACAACGAAACAAGCTGTTTTAGACCGAAACGAGCTAAATCTGAACACATCGGTTTTACAAGTATCCACGTGATACTCGTCAAAACTTTTTCTCTTATAACTGCGCGAAAAGCATGTATTCTTGCTTAATACAACGAAACAAGCTGTTTTAGACCGAAACGAGCTAAATCACAACACATCGGTTTTACAAGTGTCTCTCTAATACGCGTCAAAACTTTTTCTCTTATAACTGCGCGAAAAGCATGTATTCTTGCTTAATACAACGAAACAAGCTGTTTTAGACCGAAACGAGCGAAATCTGAACACATCGGTTTTACAAGTATCCACGTGATACTCGTCAAAACTTTTTCTTTTATAACTGCGCGAAAAGCATGTATTCTTGCTTAATACAGCGAAACAAGTTGTTTTAGACCGAAACGAGCTAAATCACAACACATCGGTTTTACAAGTGTCTCTCTAATAGGCGTCAAAACTTTTTCTCTTATAACTGCGCGAAAAGCATGTATTCTTGCTTAATACAACGAAACAAGCTGTTTTAGACCGAAACGAGCTAAATCTGAACACATCGGTATTACAAGTGTTCCTCTGATACGCGTCAAATTTTTTTCTCTTATAACTGCGCGAAAAGCATGTATTCTTGCTTAATACAGCGAAACAAGCTGTTTTAGACCGAAACGAGCTAAATCACAACACATCGGTTTTACAAGTGTTCCTCTGATACGCGTCAAAACTTTTTCTCTTATAACTGCGCGAAAAGCATGTATTCTTGCTTAATACAACGAAACAAGCTGTTTTTGACCGAAACGAGCTAAATCACAACACATCGGTTTTACAAGTGTCTCTCTGATACGCGTCAAAACTTTTTCTCTTATAACTGCGCGAAAAGCATGTATTCTTGCTTAATACAGCGAAACAAGCTGTTTTAGACCGAAATGAGCTAAATCACAACACATCGGTTTTACAAGTGTTCCTCTGATACGCGTCAAAACTTTTTCTCTTATAACGGCGCGAAAAGCATGTATTCTTCCTTAATACAGCGAAACAAGCTGTTTTAGACCGAAACGAGCTAAATCACAACACATCGGTATTAGAAGTGTTCCACGTGATACTCGTCAAAACTTTTTCTCTTTTAACTGCGCGAAAAGCATGTATTCGTGCTTAATACAACGAAACAAGCTGTTTTAGACCGAAACGAGCTAAATCTGAACACATCGGTTTTACAAGTATCCACGTGATACTCGTCAAAACTTTTTCTCTTATAACTGCGCGAAAAGCATGTATTCTTGCTTAATACAACGAAACAAGCTGTTTTAGACCGAAACGAGCTAAATCACAACACATCGGTTTTACAAGTGTCTCTCTAATACGCGTCAAAACTTTTTCTCTTATAACTGCGCGAAAAGCATGTATTCTTGCTTAATACAACGAAACAAGCTGTTTTAGACCGAAACGAGCGAAACCTGAACAAATCGGTTTTACAAGTATCCACGTGATACTCGTCAAAACTTTTTCTTTTATAACTGCGCGAAAAGCATGTATTCTTGCTTAATACAGCGAAACAAGTTGTTTTAGACCGAAACGAGCTAAATCACAACACATCGGTTTTACAAGTGTCTCTCTAATAGGCGTCAAAACTTTTTCTCTTATAACTGCGCGAAAAGCATGTATTCTTGCTTAATACAACGAAACAAGCTGTTTTAGACCGAAACGAGCTAAATCTGAACACATCGGTTTTACAAGTGTTCCTCTGATACGCGTCAAATTTTTTTCTCTTATAACTGCGCGAAAAGCATGTATTCTTGCTTAATACAGCGAAACAAGCTGTTTTAGACCGAAACGAGCTAAATCACAACACATCGGTTTTACAAGTGTTCCTCTGATACGCGTCAAAACTTTTTCTCTTATAACTGCGCGAAAAGCATGTATTCTTGCTTAATACAACGAAACAAGCTGTTTTTGACCGAAACGAGCTAAATCACAACACATCGGTTTTACAAGTGTCTCTCTGATACGCGTCAAAACTTTTTCTTCTATAACTGCGCGTAAAGCATGTATTCTTGCCTAATACAACGAAACAAGCTGTTTTAGACCGAAACGAGCTAAATCACAACACATCGGTTTTACAAGTGTCTCTGATACGCGTCAAAACTTTTTCTTCTATAACTGCGCGTAAAGCATGTATTCGTGCTTAATACAACGAAACAAGCTGTTTTAGACCGAAACGAGCTAAATCTGAACACATCGGTTTTACAAGTGTTCCTCTGATACGCGTCAAAACTTTTTCTCTTATAACTGCGCGAAAAGCATGTATTCTTGCTTAATACAGCGAAACAAGCTGTTTTAGACCGAAACGAGCTAAATCACAACACATCGGTTTTACAAGTGTTCCTCTGATACGCGTCAAAACTTTTTCTCTTATAAATGCGCGAAAAGCATGTATTCTTGCTTAATACAGCGAAACAAGCTGTTTTAGACCGAAACGAGCTAAATCACAACACATCGGTTTTACAAGTGTTCCTCTGATACGCGTCAAAACTTTTTCTCTTATAACTGCGCGAAAAGCATGTATTCTTGCTTAATACAGCGAAACAAGCTGTTTTAGACCGAAACGAGCTAAATCACAACACATCGGTATTACAAGTGTTCCACGTGATACTCGTCAGAACTTTTTCTCTTTTAACTGCGCGAAAAGCATGTATTCGTGCTTAATACAACGAAACAAGCTGTTTTAGACCGAAACGAGCTAAATCTGAACACATCGGTTTTACAAGTATCCACGTGATACTCGTCAAAACTTTTTCTCTTATAACTGCGCGAAAAGCATGTATTCTTGCTTAATACAACGAAACAAGCTGTTTTAGACCGAAACGAGCTAAATCACAACACATCGGTTTTACAAGTGTCTCTCTAATACGCGTCAAAACTTTTTCTCTTATAACTGCGCGAAAAGCATGTATTCTTGCTTAATACAACGAAACAAGCTGTTTTAGACCGAAACGAGCTAAATCTGAACACATCGGTTTTACAAGTATCCACGTGATACTCGTCAAAACTTTTTCTTTTATAACTGCGCGAAAAGCATGTTTTCTTGCTTAATACAGCGAAACAAGCTGTTTTAGACCGAAATGAGCTAAATCACAACACATCGGTTTTACAAGTGTTCCTCTGATACGCGTCAAAACTTTTTCTTTTATAACTGCGCGAAAAGCATGTATTCTTGCTTAATACAGCGAATCAAGTTGTTTTAGACCGAAACGAGCTAAATCACAACACATCGGTATATCAAGTGTTCCACGTGATACTCGTCAAAACTTTTTCTCTTATAACTGCGCGAAAAGCATGTATTCTTGCTTAATACAGCGAAACAAGCTGTTTTAGACCGAAACAAGCTAAATCACAACACATCGGTATTACAAGTGTTCCACGTGATACTCGTCAAAACTTTTTCTCTTTTAACTGCGCGAAAAGCATGTATTCGTGCTTAATACAACGAAACAAGCTGTTTTTGACCGAAACGAGCTAAATCTGAACACATCGGTTTTACAAGTATCCACGTGATACTCGTCAAAACTTTTTCTCTTATAACTGCGTGAAAAGCATGTATTCTTGCTTAATACAACGAAACAAGCTGTTTTAGACCGAAACGAGCTAAATCACAACACATCGGTTTTACAAGTGTCTCTCTAATACGCGTCAAAACTTTTTCTCTTATAACTGCGCGAAAAGCATGTATTCTTGCTTAATACAGCGAAATAAGCTGTTTTAGACCGAAACGAGCTAAATCACAACACATCGGTATTACAAGTGTTCAACGTGATACTCGTCAAAACGTTTTCTCTTATAACTGCGCGAAAAGCATGTATTCGTGCTTAATACAACGAAACAAGCTGTTTTAGACCGAAACGAGCTAAATCTGAACACTTCGGTTTTACAAGTATCCACGTGATACGTCAAAACTTTTTCTCTTATAACTGCGCGAAAAGCATGTAATCTTGCTTAATACAACGAAACAAGCTGTTTTTGACCGAAACGAGCTAAATCACAACACATCGGTTTTACAAGTGTCTCTCTGATACGCGTCAAAACTTTTTCTTCTATAACTGCGCGTAAAGCATGTATTCTTGCTTAATACAACGAAACAAGCTGTTTTAGACCGAAACGAGCTAAATCACAACACATCGGTTTTACAAGTGTCTCTGATACGCGTCAAAACTTTTTCTTCTATACTGCGCGTAAAGCATGTATTCGTGCTTAATACAACGAAACAAGCTGTTTTAGACCGAAACGAGCTAAATCTGAACACATCGGTTTTACAAGTGTTCCTCTGATACGCGTCAAAACTTTTTCTCTTATAAATGCGCGAAAAGCATGTATTCTTGCTTAATACAGCGAAACAAGCTGTTTTAGACCGAAACGAGCTAAATCACAACACATCGGTTTTACAAGTGTTCCTTTGATACGCGTCAAAACTTTTTCTCTTACAACTGCGCGAAAAGCATGTATTCTTGCTTAATACAGCGAAACAAGCTGTTTTAGACCGAAATGAGCTAAATCACAACACATCGGTTTTACAAGTGTTCCTCTGATACGCGTCAAAACTTTTTCTCTTATAACGGCGCGAAAAACATGTATTCTTCCTTAATACAGCGAAACAAGCTGTTTTAGACCGAAACGAGCTAAATCACAAAACATCGGTATTACAAGTGTTCCACGTGATACTCGTCAAAACTTTTTCTCTTATAACTGCGCGAAAAGCATGTATTCTTGCTTACTACAACGAAACAAGCTGTTTTAGACCGAAACGAGCTAAATCACAACACATCGGTTTTACAAGTGTATCTCTAATACGCGTCAAAACTTTTTCTCTTATAACTGCGCGAAAAGCATGTATTCTTGCTTAATACAACGAAACAAGCTGTTTTAGACCGAAACGAGCTAAATCTGAACACATCGGTTTTACAAGTATCCACGTGATACTCGTCAAAACTTTTACTCTTATAACTGCGCGAAAAGCATGTATTCTTGCTTAATACAGCGAAACAAGCTGTTTTAGACCGAAATGAGCTAAATCACAACACATCGGTTTTGCAAGTGTTCCTCTGATACGCGTCAAAACTTTTTCTTTTATAACTGCGCGAAAAGCATGTATTCTTGCTTAATGCAGCGAATCAAGTTGTTTTAGACCGAAACGAGCTAAATCACAACACATCGGTATATCAAGTGTTCCACGTGATACTCGTCAAAACTTTTTCTCTTATAACTGCGCGAAAAGCATGTATTCTTGCTTAATACAGCGAAACAAGCTGTTTAGACCGAAACGAGCTAAATCACAACACATCGGTATTACAAGTGTTCCACGTGATACTCGTCAAAACTTTTTCTCTTTTAACTGCGCGAAAAGCATGTATTCGTGCTTAATACAACGAAACAAGCTGTTTTTGACCGAAACGAGCTAAATCTGAACACATCGGTTTTACAAGTATCCACGTGATACTCGTCAACTTTTTCTCTTATAACTGCGCGAAAAGCATGTATTCTTGCTTAATACAACGAAACAAGCTGTTTTAGACCGAAACGAGCTAAATCACAACACATCGGTTTTACAAGTGTCTCTGATACGCGTCAAAACTTTTTCTTCTATAACTGCGCGTAAAGCATGTATTCGTGCTTAATACAACGAAACAAGCTGTTTTAGACCGAAACGAGCTAAATCTGAACACATCGGTTTTACAAGTGTTCCTCCTGATACGCGTCAAAACTTTTTCTCTTATAACTGCGCGAAAAGCATGTATTCTTGCTTAATACAGCGAAACAAGCTGTTTTAGACCGAAACGAGCTAAATCACAACACATCGGTTTTACAAGTGTTCCTGTGATACGCGTCAAAACTTTTTCTCTTATAACTGCGCGAAAAGCATGTATTCTTGCTTAATACAGCGAAACAAGCTGTTTTAGACCGAAACGAGCTAAATCACAACACATCGGTTTTACAAGTGTTCCTCTAATAGGCGTCAAAACTTTTTCTCTTATAACTGCGCGAAAAGCATGTATACTTGCTTAATACAACGAAACAAGCTGTTTTAGACCGAAACGAGCTAAATCTGAACACATCGGTTTTACAAGTGTTCCTCTGATACGCGTCAAATTTTTTTCTCTTATAACTGCGCGAAAAGCATGTATTCTTGCTTAATACAGCGAAACAAGCTGTTTTAGACCGAAACGAGCTAAATTACAACACATCGGTTTTACAAGTGTTCCTCTGATACGCGTCAAAACTTTTTCTCTTATAACTGCGCGAAAAGCATGTATTCTTGCTTAATACAACGAAACAAGCTGTTTTTGACCGAAACGAGCTAAATCACAACACATCGGTTTTACAAGTGTCTCTCTGATACGCGTCAAAACTTTTTCTCTTATAACTGCGCGAAAAGCATGTATTCTTGCTTAATACAGCGAAACAAGCTGTTTTAGACCGAAATGAGCTAAATCACAACACATCGGTTTTACAAGTGTTCCTCTGATACGCGTCAAAACTTTTTCTCTTATAACGGCACGAAAAGCATGTATTCTTCCTTAATACAGCGAAACAAGCTGTTTTAGACCGAAACGAGCTAAATCACAACACATCGGTATTACAAGTGTTCCACGTGATACTCGTCAAAACTTTTTCTCTTTTAACTGCGCGAAAAGCATGTATTCGTGCTTAATACAACGAAACAAGCTGTTTTAGACCGAAACGAGCTAAATCTGAACACATCGGTTTTACAAGTATCCACGTGATACTCGTCAAAACTTTTTTCTCTTATAACTGCGCGAAAAGCATGTATTCTTGCTTAATACAACGAAACAAGCTGTTTTAGACCGAAACGAGCTAAATCACAACACATCGGTTTTACAAGTGTCTCTCTAATACGCGTCAAAACTTTTTCTCTTATAACTGCGCGAAAAGCATGTATTCTTGCTTAATACAACGAAACAAGCTGTTTTAGACCGAAACGAGCGAAACCTGAACACATCGGTTTTACAAGTATCCACGTGATACTCGTCAAAACTTTTTCTTTTATAACTGCGCGAAAAGCATGTATTCTTGCTTAATACAGCGAAACAAGTTGTTTTAGACCGAAACGAGCTAAATCACAACACATCGGTTTTACAAGTGTCTCTCTAATAGGCGTCAAAACTTTTTCTCTTATAACTGCGCGAAAAGCATGTATTCTTGCTTAATACAACGAAACAAGCTGTTTTAGACCGAAACGAGCTAAATCTGAACACATCGGTTTTACAAGTGTTCCTCTGATACGCGTCAAATTTATTTCTCTTATAACTGCGCGAAAAGCATGTATTCTTGCTTAATACAGCGAAACAAGCTGTTTTAGACCGAAACGAGCTAAATCACAACACATCGGTTTTACAAGTGTTCCTCTGATACGCGTCAAAACTTTTTCTCTTATAACTGCGCGAAAAGCATGTATTCTTGCTTAATACAACGAAACAAGCTGTTTTTGACCGAAACGAGCTAAATCACAACACATCGGTTTTACAAGTGTCTCTCTGATACGCGTCAAAACTTTTTCTTCTATAACTGCGCGTAAAGCATGTATTCTTGCTTAATACAACGAAACAAGCTGTTTTAGACCGAAACGAGCTAAATCACAACACATCGGTTTTACAAGTGTCTCTGATACGCGTCAAAACTTTTTCTTCTATAACTGCGCGTAAAGCATGTATTCGTGCTTAATACAACGAAACAAGCTGTTTTAGACCGAAACGAGCTAAATCTGAACGCATCGGTTTTACAAGTGTTCCTCTGATACGCGTCAAAACTTTTTCTCTTATAACTGCGCGAAAAGCATGTATTCTTGCTTAATACAGCGAAACAAGCTGTTTTAGACCGAAACGAGCTAAATCACAACACATCGGTTTTACAAGTGTTCCTCTGATACGCGTCAAAACTTTTTCTCTTATAAATGCGCGAAAAGCATGTATTCTTGCTTAATACAGCGAAACAAGCTGTTTTAGACCGAAACGAGCTAAATCACAACACATCGGTTTTACAAGTGTTCCTCTGATACGCGTCAAAACTTTTTCTCTTATAACTGCGCGAAAAGCATGTATTCTTGCTTAATACAGCGAAACAAGCTGTTTTAGACCGAAACGAGCTAAATCACAACACATCGGTATTACAAGTGTTCCACGTGATACTCGTCAGAACTTTTTCTCTTTTAACTGCGCGAAAAGCATGTATTCGTGCTTAATACAACGAAACAAGCTGTTTTAGACCGAAACGAGCTAAATCTGAACACATCGGTTTTACAAGTATCCACGTGATACTCGTCAAAACTTTTTCTCTTATAACTGCGCGAAAAGCATGTATTCTTGCTTAATACAACGAAACAAGCTGTTTTAGACCGAAACGAGCTAAATCACAACACATCGGTTTTACAAGTGTCTCTCTAATACGCGTGAAAACTTTTTCTCTTATAACTGCGCGAAAAGCATGTATTCTTGCTTAATACAACGAAACAAGCTGTTTTAGACCGAAACGAGCTAAATCTGAACACATCGGTTTTACAAGTATCCACGTGATACTCGTCAAAACTTTTTCTTTTATAACTGCGCGAAAAGCATGTTTTCTTGCTTAATACAGCGAAACAAGCTGTTTTAGACCGAAATGAGCTAAATCACAACACATCGGTTTTACAAGTGTTCCTCTGATACGCGTCAAAACTTTTTCTTTTATAACTGCGCGAAAAGCATGTATTCTTGCTTAATACAGCGAATCAAGTTGTTTTAGACCGAAACGAGCTAAATCACAACACATCGGTATATCAAGTGTTCCACGTGATACTCGTCAAAACTTTTTCTCTTATAACTGCGCGAAAAGCATGTATTCTTGCTTAATACAGCGAAACAAGCTGTTTTAGACCGAAACGAGCTAAATCACAACACATCGGTATTACAAGTGTTCCACGTGATACTCGTCAAAACTTTTTCTCTTTTAACTGCGCGAAAAGCATGTATTCGTGCTTAATACAACGAAACAAGCTGTTTTTGACCGAAACGAGCTAAATCTGAACACATCGGTTTTACAAGTATCCACGTGATACTCGTCAAAACTTTTTCTCTTATAACTGCGTGAAAAGCATGTATTCTTGCTTAATACAACGAAACAAGCTGTTTTAGACCGAAACGAGCTAAATCACAACACATCGGTATTACAAGTGTTCAACGTGATACTCGTCAAAACTTTTTCTCTTATAACTGCGCGAAAAGCATGTATTCGTGCTTAATACAACGAAACAAGCTGTTTTAGACCGAAACGAGCTAAATCTGAACACTTCGGTTTTACAAGTATCCACGTGATACGTCAAAACTTTTTCTCTTATAACTGCGCGAAAAGCATGTATTCTTGCTTAATACAACGAAACAAGCTGTTTTTGACCGAAACGAGCTAAATCACAACACATCGGTTTTACAAGTGTCTCTCTGATACGCGTCAAAACTTTTTCTTCTATAACTGCGCGTAAAGCATGTATTCTTGCTTAATACAACGAAACAAGCTGTTTTAGACCGAAACGAGCTAAATCACAACACATCGGTTTTACAAGTGTCTCTGATACGCGTCAAAACTTTTTCTTCTATACTGCGCGTAAAGCATGTATTCGTGCTTAATACAACGAAACAAGCAGTTTTAGACCGAAACGAGCTAAATCTGAACACATCGGTTTTACAAGTGTTCCTCTGATACGCGTCAAAACTTTTTCTCTTATAACTGCGCGAAAAGCATGTATTCTTGCTTAATACAGCGAAACAAGCTGTTTTAGACCGAAACGAGCTAAATCACAACACATCGGTTTTACAAGTGTTCCTCTGATACGCGTCAAAACTTTTTCTCTTATAAATGCGCGAAAAGCATGTATTCTTGCTTAATACAGCGAAACAAGCTGTTTTAGACCGAAACGAGCTAAATCACAACACATCGGTTTTACAAGTGTTCCTTTGATACGCGTCAAAACTTTTTCTCTTACAACTGCGCGAAAAGCATGTATTCTTGCTTAATACAGCGAAACAAGCTGTTTTAGACCGAAATGAGCTAAATCACAACACATCGGTTTTACAAGTGTTCCTCTGATACGCGTCAAAACTTTTTCTCTTATAACGGCGCGAAAAACATGTATTCTTCCTTAATACAGCGAAACAAGCTGTTTTAGACCGAAACGAGCTAAATCTGAACACATCGGTTTTACAAGTATCCACGTGATACTCGTCAAAACTTTTTCTCTTATAACTGCGCGAAAAGCATGTATTCTTGCTTACTACAACGAAACAAGCTGTTTTAGACCGAAACGAGCTAAATCACAACACATCGGTTTTACAAGTGTATCTCTAATACGCGTCAAAACTTTTTCTCTTATAACTGCGCGAAAAGCATGTATTCTTGCTTAATACAACGAAACAAGCTGTTTTAGACCGAAACGAGCTAAATCTGAACACATCGGTTTTACAAGTATCCACGTGATACTCGTCAAAACTTTTACTCTTATAACTGCGCGAAAAGCATGTATTCTTGCTTAATACAGCGAAACAAGCTGTTTTAGACCGAAATGAGCTAAATCACAACACATCGGTTTTGCAAGTGTTCCTCTGATACGCGTCAAAACTTTTTCTTTTATAACTGCGCGAAAAGCATGTATTCTTGCTTAATACAGCGAATCAAGTTGTTTTAGACCGAAACGAGCTAAATCACAACACATCGGTATATCAAGTGTTCCACGTGATACTCGTCAAAACTTTTTCTCTTATAACTGCGCGAAAAGCATGTATTCTTGCTTAATACAGCGAAACAAGCTGTTTTAGACCGAAACGAGCTAAATCACAACACATCGGTATTACAAGTGTTCCACGTGATACTCGTCAAAACTTTTTCTCTTTTAACTGCGCGAAAAGCATGTATTCGTGCTTAATACAACGAAACAAGCTGTTTTTGACCGAAACGAGCTAAATCTGAACACATCGGTTTTACAAGTATCCACGTGATACTCGTCAACTTTTTCTCTTATAACTGCGCGAAAAGCATGTATTCTTGCTTAATACAACGAAACAAGCTGTTTTAGACCGAAACGAGCTAAATCACAACACATCGGTTTTACAAGTGTCTCTGATACGCGTCAAAACTTTTTCTTCTATAACTGCGCGTAAAGCATGTATTCGTGCCTAATACAACGAAACAAGCTGTTTTAGACCGAAACGAGCTAAATCTGAACACATCGGTTTTACAAGTGTTCCTCTGATACGCGTCAAAACTTTTTCTCTTATAACTGCGCGAAAAGCATGTATTCTTGCTTAATACAGCGAAACAAGCTGTTTTAGACCGAAACGAGCTAAATCACAACACATCGGTTTTACAAGTGTTCCTCTGATACGCGTCAAAACTTTTTCTCTTATAACTGCGCGAAAAGCATGTATTCTTGCTTAATACAGCGAAACAAGCTGTTTTAGACCGAAACGAGCTAAATCACAACACATCGGTTTTACAAGTGTTCCTCTGATACGCGTCAAAACTTTTTCTCTTATAACTGCGCGAAAAGCATGTATTCTTGCTTAATACAGCGAAACAAGCTGTTTTAGACCGAAATGAGCTAAATCACAACACATCGGTTTTACAAGTGTTCCTCTGATACGCGTCAAAACTTTTTCTCTTATAACGGCGCGAAAAGCATGTATTCTTCCTTAATACAGCGAAACAAGCTGTTTTAGACCGAAACGAGCTAAATCACAACACATCGGTATTACAAGTGTTCCACGTGATACTCGTCAAAACTTTTTCTCTTTTAACTGCGCGAAAAGCATGTATTCGTGCCTAATACAACGAAACAAGCTGTTTTAGACCGAAACGAGCTAAATCTGAACACATCGGTTTTACAAGTATCCACGTGATACTCGTCAAAACTTTTTCTCTTATAACTGCGCGAAAAGCATGTATTCTTGCTTAATACAACGAAACAAGCTGTTTTAGACCGAAACGAGCTAAATCACAACACATCGGTTTTACAAGTGTCTCTCTAATACGCGTCAAAACGTTTTCTCTTATAACTGCGCGAAAAGCATGTATTCTTGCTTAATACAACGAAACAAGCTGTTTTAGACCGAAACGAGCGAAATCTGAACACATCGGTTTTACAAGTATCCACGTGATACTCGTCAAAACTTTTTCTTTTATAACTGCGCGAAAAGCATGTATTCTTGCTTAATACAGCGAAACAAGCTGTTTTAGACCGAAATGAGCTAAATCACAACACATCGGTTTTACAAGTGTTCCTCTGATACGCGTCAAAACTTTTTCTTTTATAACTGCGCGAAAAGCATGTATTCTTGCTTAATACAGCGAATCAAGTTGTTTTAGACCGAAACGAGCTAAATCACAACACATCGGTATATCAAGTGTTCCACGTGATACTCGTCAAAACTTTTTCTCTTATAACTGCGCGAAAAGCATGTATTCTTGCTTAATACAGCGAAACAAGCTGTTTTAGACCGAAACGAGCTAAATCACAACACATCGGTATTACAAGTGTTCCACGTGATACTCGTCAAAACTTTTTCTCTTTTAACTGCGCGAAAAGCATGTATTCGTGCTTAATACAACGAAACAAGCTGTTTTTGACCGAAACGAGCTAAATCTGAACACATCGGTTTTACAAGTATCCACGTGATACTCGTCAAAACTTTTTCTCTTATAACTGCGTGAAAAGCATGTATTCTTGCTTAATACAACGAAACAAGCTGTTTTAGACCGAAACGAGCTAAATCACAACACATCGGTTTTACAAGTGTCTCTCTAATACGCGTCAAAACTTTTTCTCTTATAACTGCGCGAAAAGCATGTATTCGTGCTTAATACAACGAAACAAGCTGTTTTAGACCGAAACGAGCTAAATCTGAACACTTCGGTTTTACAAGTATCCACGTGATACGTCAAAACTTTTTCTCTTATAACTGCGCGAAAAGCATGTATTCTTGCTTAATACAACGAAACAAGTTGTTTTAGACCGAAACGAGCTAAATTACAACACATCGGTTTTACAAGTGTCTCTCTAATAGGCGTCAAAACTTTTTCTCTTATAACTGCGCGAAAAGCATGTATTCTTGCTTAACACAACGAAACAAGCTGTTTTAGACCGAAACGAGCTAAATCTGAACACATCGGTTTTACAAGTGTTCCTCTGATACGCGTCAAATTTTTTTCTCTTATAACTGCGCGAAAAGCATGTATTCTTGCTTAATACAGCGAAACAAGCTGTTTTAGACCGAAACGAGCTAAATCACAACACATCGGTTTTACAAGTGTTCCTCTGATACGCGTCAAAACTTTTTCTCTTATAACTGCGCGAAAAGCATGTATTCTTGCTTAATACAACGAAACAAGCTGTTTTTGACCGAAACGAGCTAAATCACAACACATCGGTTTTACAAGTGTCTCTCTGATACGCGTCAAAACTTTTTCTCTTATAACTGCGCGAAAAGCATGTATTCTTGCTTAATACAGCGAAACAAGCTGTTTTAGACCGAAATGAGCTAAATCACAACACATCGGTTTTACAAGTGTTCCTCTGATACGCGTCAAAACTTTTTCTCTTATAACGGCGCGAAAAGCATGTATTCTTCCTTAATACAGCGAAACAAGCTGTTTTAGACCGAAACGAGCTAAATCACAACACATCGGTATTACAAGTGTTCCACGTGATACTCGTCAAAACTTTTTCTCTTTTAACTGCGCGAAAAGCATGTATTTGTGCTTAATACAACGAAACAAGCTGTTTTAGACCGAAACGAGCTAAATCTGAACACATCGGTTTTACAAGTATCCACGTGATACTCGTCAAAACTTTTTCTCTTATAACTGCGCGAAAAGCATGTATTCTTGCTTAATACAACGAAACAAGCTGTTTTAGACCGAAACGAGCTAAATCACAACACATCGGTTTTACAAGTGTCTCTCTAATACGCGTCAAAACTTTTTCTCTTATAACTGCGCGAAAAGCATGTATTCTTGCTTAATACAACGAAACAAGCTGTTTTAGACCGAAACGAGCTAAATCACAACACATCGGTTTTACAAGTGTCTCTGATACGCGTCAAAACTTTTTATTCTATAACTGCGCGTAAAGCATGTATTCGTGCTTAATACAACGAAACAAGCTGTTTTAGACCGAAACGAGCTAAATCTGAACACATCGGTTTTACAAGTGTTCCTCTGATACGCGTCAAAACTTTTTCTCTTATAACTGCGCGAAAAGCATGTATTCTTGCTTAATACAGCGAAACAAGCTGTTTTAGACCGAAACGAGCTAAATCACAACACATCGGTTTTACAAGTGTTCCTCTGATACGCGTCAAAACTTTTTCTCTTATAAATGCGCGAAAAGCATGTATTCTTGCTTAATACAACGAAACAAGCTGTTTTAGACCGAAACGAGCGAAATCTGAACACATCGGTTTTACAAGTATCCACGTGATACTCGTCAAAACTTTTTCTTTTATAACTGCGCGAAAAGCATGTATTCTTGCTTAATACAGCGAAACAAGTTGTTTTAGACCGAAACGAGCTAAATCACAACACATCGGTTTTACAAGTGTCTCTCTAATAGGCGTCAAAACTTTTTCTCTTATAACTGCGCGAAAAGCATGTATTCTTGCTTAATACAACGAAACAAGCTGTTTTAGACCGAAACGAGCTAAATCTGAACACATCGGTTTTACAAGTGTTCCTCTGATACGCGTCAAATTTTTTTCTCTTATAACTGCGCGAAAAGCATGTATTCTTGCTTAATACAGCGAAACAAGCTGTTTTAGACCGAAACGAGCTAAATCACAACACATCGGTTTTACAAGTGTTCCTCTGATACGCGTCAAAACTTTTTCTCTTATAACTGCGCGAAAAGCATGTATTCTTGCTTAATACAACGAAACAAGCTGTTTTTGACCGAAACGAGCTAAATCACAACACATCGGTTTTACAAGTGTCTCTCTGATACGCGTCAAAACTTTTTCTTCTATAACTGCGCGTAAAGCATGTATTCTTGCTTAATACAACGAAACAAGCTGTTTTAGACCGAAACGAGCTAAATCACAACACATCGGTTTTACAAGTGTCTCTGATACGCGTCAAAACTTTTTATTCTATAACTGCGCGTAAAGCATGTATTCGTGCTTAATACAACGAAACAAGCTGTTTTAGACCGAAACGAGCTAAATCTGAACACATCGGTTTTACAAGTGTTCCTCTGATACGCGTCAAAACTTTTTCTCTTATAACTGCGCGAAAAGCATGTATTCTTGCTTAATACAGCGAAACAAGCTGTTTTAGACCGAAACGAGCTAAATCACAACACATCGGTTTTACAAGTGTTCCTCTGATACGCGTCAAAACTTTTTCTCTTATAAATGCGCGAAAAGCATGTATTCTTGCTTAATACAGCGAAACAAGCTGTTTTAGACCGAAACGAGCTAAATCACAACACATCGGTTTTACAAGTGTTCCTCTGATACGCGTCGAAACTTTTTCTCTTATAACTGCGCGAAAAGCATGTATTCTTGCTTAATACAGCGAAACAAGCTGTTTTAGACCGAAACGAGCTAAATCACAACACATCGGTATTACAAGTGTTCCACGTGATACTCGTCAGAACTTTTTCTAATTTAACTGCGCGAAAAGCATGTATTCGTGCTTAATACAACGAAACAAGCTGTTTTAGACCGAAACGAGCTAAATCTGAACACATCGGTTTTACAAGTATCCACGTGATACTCGTCAAAACTTTTTCTCTTATAACTGCGCGAAAAGCATGTATTCTTGCTTAATACAACGAAACAAGCTGTTTTAGACCGAAACGAGCTAAATCACAACACATCGGTTTTACAAGTGTCTCTCTAATACGCGTCAAAACTTTTTCTCTTATAACTGCGCGAAAAGCATGTATTCTTGCTTAATACAACGAAACAAGCTGTTTTAGACCGAAACGAGCTAAATCTGAACACATCGGTTTTACAAGTATCCACGTGATACTCGTCAAAACATTTTCTTTTATAACTGCGCGAAAAGCATGTTTTCTTGCTTAATACAGCGAAACAAGCTGTTTTAGACCGAAATGAGCTAAATCACAACACATCGGTTTTACAAGTGTTCCTCTGATACGCGTCAAAACTTTTTCTTTTATAACTGCGCGAAAAGCATGTATTCTTGCTTAATACAGCGAATCAAGTTGTTTTAGACCGAAACGAGCTAAATCACAACACATCGGTATATCAAGTGTTCCACGTGATACTCGTCAAAACTTTTTCTCTTATAACTGCGCGAAAAGCATGTATTCTTGCTTAATACAGCGAAACAAGCTGTTTTAGACCGAAACGAGCTAAATCACAACACATCGGTATTACAAGTGTTCCACGTGATACTCGTCAAAACGTTTTCTCTTTTAACTGCGCGAAAAGCATGTATTCGTGCTTAATACAACGAAACAAGCTGTTTTTGACCGAAACGAGCTAAATCTGAACACATCGGTTTTACAAGTATCCACGTGATACTCGTCAAAACTTTTTCTCTTATAACTGCGTGAAAAGCATGTATTCTTGCTTAATACAACGAAACAAGCTGTTTTAGACCGAAACGAGCTAAATCACAACACATGGGTTTTACAAGTGTCTCTCTAATACGCGTCAAAACTTTTTCTCTTATAACTGCGCGAAAAGCATGTATTCTTGCTTAATACAGCGAAACAAGCTGTTTTAGACCGAAACGAGCTAAATCACAACACATCGGTATTACAAGTGTTCAACGTGATACTCGTCAAAACGTTTTCTCTTATAACTGCGCGAAAAGCATGTATTCGTGCTTAATACAACGAAACAAGCTGTTTTAGACCGAAACGAGCTAAATCTGAACACTTCGGTTTTACAAGTATCCACGTGATACGTCAAAACTTTTTCTCTTATAACTGCGCGAAAAGCATGTATTCTTGCTTAATACAACGAAACAAGCTGTTTTTGACCGAAACGAGCTAAATCACAACACATCGGTTTTACAAGTGTCTCTCTGATACGCGTCAAAACTTTTTCTTCTATAACTGCGCGTAAAGCATGTATTCTTGCTTAATACAACGAAACAAGCTGTTTTAGACCGAAACGAGCTAAATCACAACACATCGGTTTTACAAGTGTCTCTGATACGCGTCAAAACTTTTTCTTCTATACTGCGCGTAAAGCATGTATTCGTGCTTAATACAACGAAACAAGCTGTTTTAGACCGAAACGAGCTAAATCTGAACACATCGGTTTTACAAGTGTTCCTCTGATACGCGTCAAAACTTTTTCTCTTATAACTGCGCGAAAAGCATGTATTCTTGCTTAATACAGCGAAACAAGCTGTTTTAGACCGAAACGAGCTAAATCACAACACATCGGTTTTACAAGTGTTCCTCTGATACGCGACAAAACTTTTTCTCTTATAAATGCGCGAAAAGCATGTATTCTTGCTTAATACAGCGAAACAAGCTGTTTTAGACCGAAACGAGCTAAATCACAACACATCGGTTTTACAAGTGTTCCTTTGATACGCGTCAAAACTTTTTCTCTTACAACTGCGCGAAAAGCATGTATTCTTGCTTAATACAGCGAAACAAGCTGTTTTAGACCGAAATGAGCTAAATCACAACACATCGGTTTTACAAGTGTTCCTCTGATACGCGTCAAAACTTTTTCTCTTATAACGGCGCGAAAAGCATGTATTCTTCCTTAATACAGCGAAACAAGCTGTTTTAGACCGAAACGAGCTAAATCACAACACATCGGTATTACAAGTGTTCCACGTGATACTCGTCAAAACTTTTTCTCTTTTAACTGCGCGAAAAGCATGTATTCGTGCTTAATACAACGAAACAAGCTGTTTTAGACCGAAACGAGCTAAATCTGAACACATCGGTTTTACAAGTATCCACGTGATACTCGTCAAAACTTTTTCTCTTATAACTGCGCGAAAAGCATGTATTCTTGCTTAATACAGCGAAACAAGCTGTTTTAGACCGAAATGAGCTAAATCACAACACATCGGTTTTACAAGTGTTCCTCTGATACGCGTCAAAACTTTTTCTTTTATAACTGCGCGAAAAGCATGTATTCTTGCTTAATACAGCGAATCAAGTTGTTTTAGACCGAAACGAGCTAAATCACAACACATCGGTATATCAAGTGTTCCACGTGATACTCGTCAAAACTTTTTCTCTTATAACTGCGCGAAAAGCATGTATTCTTGCTTAATACAGCGAAACAAGCTGTTTTAGACCGAAACGAGCTAAATCACAACACATCGGTATTACAAGTGTTCCACGTGATACTCGTCAAAACTTTTTCTCTTTTAACTGCGCGAAAAGCATGTATTCGTGCTTAATACAACGAAATAAGCTGTTTTAGACCGAAACGAGCTAAATCTGAACACATCGGTTTTACAAGTATCCACGTGATACTCGTCAAAACTTTTTCTCTTATAACTGCGCGAAAAGCATGTATTCTTGCTTAATACAACGAAACAAGCTGTTTTAGACCGAAACGAGCTAAATCACAACACATCGGTTTTACAAGTGTCTCTCTAATACGCGTCAAAACTTTTTCTCTTATAACTGCGCGAAAAGCATGTATTCTTGCTTAATACAACGAAACAAGCTGTTTTAGACCGAAACGAGCTAAATCACAACACATCGGTTTACAAGTGTCTCTGATACGCGTCAAAACTTTTTCTTCTATACTGCGCGTAAAGCATGTATTCGTGCTTAATACAACGAAACAAGCTGTTTTAGACCGAAACGAGCTAAATCTGAACACATCGGTTTTACAAGTGTTCCTCTGATACGCGTCAAAACTTTTTCTCTTATAACTGCGCGAAAAGCATGTATTCTTGCTTAATACAGCGAAACAAGCTGTTTTAGACCGAAACGAGCTAAATCACAACACATCGGTTTTACAAGTGTTCCTCTGATACGCGACAAAACTTTTTCTCTTATATATGCGCGAAAAGCATGTATTCTTGCTTAATACAGCGAAACAAGCTGTTTTAGACCGAAACGAGCTAAATCACAACACATCGGTTTTACAAGTGTTCCTTTGATACGCGTCAAAACTTTTTCTCTTACAACTGCGCGAAAAGCATGTATTCTTGCTTAATACAGCGAAACAAGCTGTTTTAGACCGAAATGAGCTAAATCACAACACATCGGTTTTACAAGTGTTCCTCTGATACGCGTCAAAACTTTTTCTCTTATAACGGCGCGAAAAGCATGTATTCTTCCTTAATACAGCGAAACAAGCTGTTTTAGACCGAAACGAGCTAAATCACAACACATCGGTATTACAAGTGTTCCACGTGATACTCGTCAAAACTTTTTCTCTTTTAACTGCGCGAAAAGCATGTATTCGTGCTTAATACAACGAAACAAGCTGTTTTAGACCGAAACGAGCTAAATCTGAACACATCGGTTTTACAAGTATCCACGTGATACTCATCAAAACTTTTTCTCTTATAACTGCGCGAAAAGCATGTATTCTTGCTTAATACAACGAAACAAGCTGTTTTAGACCGAAACGAGCTAAATCACAACACATCGGTTTTACAAGTGCATCTCTAATACGCGTCAAAACTTTTTCTCTTATAACTGCGCGAAAAGCATGTATTCTTGCTTAATACAACGAAACAAGCTGTTTTAGACCGAAACGAGCTAAATCTGAACACATCGGTTTTACAAGTATCCACGTGATACTCGTCAAAACTTTTTCTCTTATAACTGCGCGAAAAGCATGTATTCTTGCTTAATACAGCGAAACAAGCTGTTTTAGACCGAAATGAGCTAAATCACAACACATCGGTTTTACAAGTGTTCCTCTGATACGCGTCAAAACTTTTTCTTTTATAACTGCGCGAAAAGCATGTATTCTTGCTTAATACAGCGAATCAAGTTGTTTTAGACCGAAACGAGCTAAATCACAACACATCGGTATATCAAGTGTTCCACGTGATACTCGTCAAAACTTTTTCTCTTATAACTGCGCGAAAAGCATGTATTCTTGCTTAATACAGCGAAACAAGCTGTTTTAGACCGAAACGAGCTAAATCACAACACATCGGTATTACAAGTGTTCCACGTGATACTCGTCAAAACTTTTTCTCTTTTAACTGCGCGAAAAGCATGTATTCGTGCTTAATACAACGAAACAAGCTGTTTTAGACCGAAACGAGCTAAATCTGAACACATCGGTTTTACAAGTATCCACGTGATACTCGTCAAAACTTTTTCTCTTATAACTGCGCGAAAAGCATGTATTCTTGCTTAATACAACGAAACAAGCTGTTTTAGACCGAAACGAGCTAAATCACAACACATCGGTTTTACAAGTGTCTCTCTAATACGCGTCAAAACTTTTTCTCTTATAACTGCGCGAAAAGCATGTATTCTTGCTTAATACAACGAAACAAGCTGTTTTAGACCGAAACGAGCGAAATCTGAACACATCGGTTTTACAAGTATCCACGTGATACTCGTCAAAACTTTTTCTTTTATAACTGCGCGAAAAGCATGTATTCTTGCTTAATACAGCGAAACAAGTTGTTTTAGACCGAAACGAGCTAAATCACAACACATCGGTTTTACAAGTGTCTCTCTAATAGGCGTCAAAACTTTTTCTCCTATAACTGCGCGAAAAGCATGTATTCTTGCTTAATACAACGAAACAAGCTGTTTTAGACCGAAACGAGCTAAATCTGAACACATCGGTTTTACAAGTGTTCCTCTGATACGCGTCAAATTTTTTTCTCTTATAACTGCGCGAAAAGCATGTATTCTTGCTTAATACAGCGAAACAAGCTGTTTTAGACCGAAACGAGCTAAATCACAACACATCGGTTTTACAAGTGTTCCTCTGATACGCGTCAAAACTTTTTCTCTTATAACTGCGCGAAAAGCATGTATTCTTGCTTAATACAACGAAACAAGCTGTTTTTGACCGAAACGAGCTAAATCACAACACATCGGTTTTACAAGTGTCTCTCTGATACGCGTCAAAACTTTTTCTTCTATAACTGCGCGTAAAGCATGTATTCTTGCTTAATACAACGAAACAAGCTGTTTTAGACCGAAACGAGCTAAATCACAACACATCGGTTTTACAAGTGTCTCTGATATGCGTCAAAACTTTTTCTTCTATAACTGCGCGTAAAGCATGTATTCGTGCTTAATACAACGAAACAAGCTGTTTTAGACCGAAACGAGCTAAATCTGAACACATCGGTTTTACAAGTGTTCCTCTGATACGCGTCAAAACTTTTTCTCTTATAACTGCGCGAAAAGCATGTATTCTTGCTTAATACAGCGAAACAAGCTGTTTTAGACCGAAACGAGCTAAATCACAACACATCGGTTTTACAAGTGTTCCTCTGATACGCGTCAAAACTTTTTCTCTTATAAATGCGCGAAAAGCATGTTTTCTTGCTTAATACAGCGAAACAAGCTGTTTTAGACCGAAACGAGCTAAATCACAACACATCGGTTTTACAAGTGTTCCTCTGATACGCGTCAAAACTTTTTCTCTTATAACTGCGCGAAAAGCATGTATT
>NW_027526719.1:0-110202 GCF_052857255.1 Amblyomma americanum | reverse complement strand
AGCGGTTTTAGACCGAAACGAGCTAAATCACAACACATCGGTTTTACAAGTATCCACGTGATACGCGTCAAAACTTTTTCTCTTATAACTGCGCGAAAAGCATGTATTTGTGCTTAATACAAAGAAACAGCTGTTTTAGACCGAAACGAGCTAAATTACAACACATCGGTTTTACAAGTTCTCCTCTGCTACGCGTCAAATCTTTTTCTTCTATAACTGCGCGAAAAGCATGTATTCGTGCTTAAAACAACGAAACAAGCTGTTTTATACCAAAACGAGCTATATCTGAACACATCGGTTTTACAAGTATCCACGTGATACGCGTCAAAACTTTTTCTCTTATAAATGCGCGAAAAGCATGTATTCGTGCTTAATACAACGAAACAAGCTGTGTTAGACAGAAACGAGCTAAATCTGAACACACCGGTTTTACAAGTATCCACGTGATACGCGTCAAAACTTTTTCTCTTATAACTGCGCGAAAAGCATGTATTCGTGCTTAATCCAACGAAACAAGTTGTTTTAGACCGAAACGAGGTAAATCACAACACATCGGTTTTACAAGTTTTCCTCTGATACGCGTCAAAACTTTTTCTCATAACTACCCGAAAAGCATGTATTCGTGCTTAATAGAACGAAACAAGCTGTTTTAGACCGAAACGAGCTAAATCTGAACCTATCGGTTTTACAAGTTCTCCTCTGATACGCGTCAAAACCTTATAACTGCGCGAAAAGCATTTATTCGTGCTTAATACAACGAAACAAGCTGTTTTAGACCGAAACGAGCTAAATCACAACACATCGGTTTTACAAGTTCTCCTCTGCTACGCGTCAAAACTTTTTGTCTTATAACTACGCGAAAAGCATGTATTCGTGCTTAATACAACGAAACAAGCTGTTTTAGACCGAAACGAGCTATATCTGAACACATCGGTTTTACAAGTATCCACGTGATACGCGTCAGAACGTTTTCTCTTATAAATGCGCGAAAAGCATGTATTCGTGCATAATACAACGAAACAAGCTGTGTTAGACCGAAACGAGCTATATCTGAACACATCGATTTTACAAGTATCCACGTGATACTCGTCAAAGCTTATTCTCTTATAACTGCGCGAAAAGCATGTATTCGTGCCTAATACAACTAAACAAGCTTTTTTAGTCCGAAACGAGCTAAATCACAACACATCGGTTTTTACAAGTGTTCCTCTGATACGCGTCTAAACTTTTTCTCTTATAACTGCGCGAAAAGCATGTATTCGTGCTTAAAGCAACGAAACAAGCTGTTTTAGTCCGAAACGAGCTAAATCACAACACATCGGTTTTACAAGTGTTCCTCTGATACGCGTCAAAACTTTTTCTCTTATAACTGCGCGAAAAGCATGTATTCGTGCTTAAAACAACGAAACAAGCTGTTTTAGACCGAGATCAGCTAAATCTGAACACATCGGTTTTACAAGTGTCCCTCTAATACGCGTCAAAACTTTTTCTTCTATAACTGCGCGAAAAGCATGTATTCGTGCTTAAAACAACGAAACAAGCTGTTTTATACCAAAACGAGCTATATCTGAACACATCGGTTTTACAAGTATCCACGTGATACGCGTCAAAACGTTTTCTCTTATAACTGCGCGAAAAGCATGTATTCGTGCTTAATCCAACGAAACAAGCTGTTTTAGACCGAAACGAGGTAAATCACAACACATCGGTTTTACAAGTTTTCCTCAGATACGCGTCAAAACTTTTTCTCTTATAACTGCGCGAAAAGCATGTATTCCTGCTTAATCCAACGAAACAAGCTGTTTTAGACCGAAACGAGGTAAATCTGAACACATCGGTTTTACGTGTTCCTCTGATACGCGTCAAAACTTTTTTTCTTATAACTGCGCGAAAAGCATGTATTCGTGCTTAATACAACGAAACAAGCTGTTTGAGACCGAAACGAGCTAAATCACAACACATCGGTTTTACAAGTTTTCCTCTGATACACGTCAAAACTTTTTCTCTTATAACTGCGCGAAAAGCTTGTATTCGTGCTTAATACAACGAAACAAGCAGTTTTAGACCGAAACGAGCTAAACCACAACACATCGGTTTTACGTCTCCCTAATAGGCGTCAAAACTTTTTCTCTTATAAATGCGTGAAAAGCATGTATTCGTGCTTAATACAACGAAAAAGCTGTGTTAGACAGAAACGAGCTAAATCTGAACACATCAACGTCAACACATACGCGTCAACTTTTTCTCTTATAACTGCGCGAAAAGCATGTATTCGTGATTAATCCAACGAAACAAGCTGTTTTAGACCGAAACGAGCTAAATCACAACACATTGGTTTTACGAGTGTTCCTCTGATACGCGTCAAAACTTTTTCTCTTAAACTGCGCGAAAAGCATGTATTCGTGCTTAATACAACGAAACAAGCTGTTTTAGACCGAAACGAGCTAAATCACAACACATCGGTTTTACAAGTGTCCCTGTGACACGCGGCAAAACGTTTTCTCTTATAACAACGCGAAAAGCATGTATTCGTGCTTAATACAACTGAACAAGCTGTTTTAGTCTGAAACGAGCTAAATCACAACACATCGGTTTTACAAGTGTTCCCCTGATACGCGTCTAAACTTTTTCTCTTATAACTGCGCGAAAAGCATGTATTCGTGCTTAAAACAACGAAACAAGCTGTTTTAGACCAAGATGAGCTAAATCTGAACACATCGGTTTTATAAGTGTCCCTCTAATACGCGTCAAAACTTTTTCTTCTATAACGGCGCGAAAAGCATGTATTCGTGCTTAAAACATCGAAACAAGCGGTTTTAGACCGAAACGAGCTAAATCACAACACATCGGTTTTACAAGTATCCACGTGATACGCGTCAAAACTTTTTCTCTTATAACTGCGCGAAAAGCATGTATTCGTGCTTAATCCAACGAAACAAGCTGTTTTAGACCAAGATGAGCTAAATCGGAACACATCGGTTTTACAAGTGTCCCTCTAATACGCGTCAAAACGTTTTCTTCTATAACTGCGCGAAAAGCATGTATTCTGCTTAAAACATCGAAACAAGCGGTTTTAGACCGAAACGAGCTAAATCACAACACATCGGTTTTACAAGTATCCACGTGATACGCGTCAAAACTTTTTCTCTTATAACTGCGCGAAAAGCATGTATTTGTGCTTAATACAAAGAAACAGCTGTTTTAGACCGAAACGAGCTAAATTACAACACATCGGTTTTACAAGTTCTCCTCTGCTACGCGTCAAAACTTTTTCTTCTATAACTGCGCGAAAAGCATGTATTCGTGCTTAAAACAACGAAACAAGCTGTTTTATACCAAAACGAGCTATATCTGAACACATCGGTTTTACAAGTATCCACGTGATACGCGTCAAAACTTTTTCTCTTATAAATGCGCGAAAAGCATGTATTCGTGCTTAATACAACGAAACAAGCTGTGTTAGACAGAAACGAGCTAAATCTGAACACACCGGTTTTACAAGTATCCACGTGATACGCGTCAAAACTTTTTCTCTTATAACTGCGCGAAAAGCATGTATTCGTGCTTAATCCAACGAAACAAGTTGTTTTAGACCGAAACGAGGTAAATCACAACACATCGGTTTTACAAGTTTTCCTCTGATACGCGTCAAAACTTTTTCTCATAACTACCCGAAAAGCATGTATTCGTGCTTAATAGAACGAAACAAGCTGTTTTGGACCGAAACGAGCTAAATCTGAACACATCGGTTTTACAAGTTCTCCTCTGATACGCGTCAAAACCTTATAACTGCGCGAAAAGCATTTATTCGTGCTTAATACAACGAAACAAGCTGTTTTAGACCGAAACGAGCTAAATCACAACACATCGGTTTTACAAGTTCTCCTCTGCTACGCGTCAAAACTTTTTGTCTTATAACTACGCGAAAAGCATGTATTCGTGCTTAATACAACGAAACAAGCTGTTTTAGACCGAAACGAGCTATATCTGAACACATCGGTTTTACAAGTATCCACGTGATACGCGTCAGAACGTTTTCTCTTATAAATGCGCGAAAAGCATGTATTCGTGCATAATACAACGAAACAAGCTGTGTTAGACCGAAACGAGCTATATCTGAACACATCGATTTTACAAGTATCCACGTGATACTCGTCAAAGCTTATTCTCTTATAACTGCGCGAAAAGCATGTATTCGTGCCTAATACAACTAAACAAGCTTTTTTAGTCCGAAACGAGCTAAATCACAACACATCGGTTTTTACAAGTGTTCCTCTGATACGCGTCTAAACTTTTTCTCTTATAACTGCGCGAAAAGCATGTATTCGTGCTTAAAGCAACGAAACAAGCTGTTTTAGTCCGAAACGAGCTAAATCACAACACATCGGTTTTACAAGTGTTCCTCTGATACGCGTCAAAACTTTTTCTCTTATAACTGCGCGAAAAGCATGTATTCGTGCTTAAAACAACGAAACAAGCTGTTTTAGACCGAGATCAGCTAAATCTGAACACATCGGTTTTACAAGTGTCCCTCTAATACGCGTCAAAACTTTTTCTTCTATAACTGCGCGAAAAGCATGTATTCGTGCTTAAAACAACGAAACAAGCTGTTTTATACCAAAACGAGCTATATCTGAACACATCGGTTTTACAAGTATCCACGTGATACGCGTCAAAACGTTTTCTCTTATAACTGCGCGAAAAGCATGTATTCGTGCTTAATCCAACGAAACAAGCTGTTTTAGACCGAAACGAGGTAAATCACAACACATCGGTTTTACAAGTTTTCCTCAGATACGCGTCAAAACTTTTTCTCTTATAACTGCGCGAAAAGCATGTATTCCTGCTTAATCCAACGAAACAAGCTGTTTTAGACCGAAACGAGGTAAATCTGAACACATCGGTTTTACGTGTTCCTCTGATACGCGTCAAAACTTTTTTTCTTATAACTGCGCGAAAAGCATGTATTCGTGCTTAATACAACGAAACAAGCTGTTTGAGACCGAAACGAGCTAAATCACAACACATCGGTTTTACAAGTTTTCCTCTGATACACGTCAAAACTTTTTCTCTTATAACTGCGCGAAAAGCTTGTATTCGTGCTTAATACAACGAAACAAGCAGTTTTAGACCGAAACGAGCTAAACCACAACACATCGGTTTTACGTCTCCCTAATAGGCGTCAAAACTTTTTCTCTTATAAATGCGTGAAAAGCATGTATTCGTGCTTAATACAACGAAAAAGCTGTGTTAGACAGAAACGAGCTAAATCTGAACACATCAACGTCAACACATACGCGTCAACTTTTTCTCTTATAACTGCGCGAAAAGCATGTATTCGTGATTAATCCAACGAAACAAGCTGTTTTAGACCGAAACGAGCTAAATCACAACACATTGGTTTTACGAGTGTTCCTCTGATACGCGTCAAAACTTTTTCTCTTAAACTGCGCGAAAAGCATGTATTCATGCTTAATACAACGAAACAAGCTGTTTTAGACCGAAACGAGCTAAATCACAACACATCGGTTTTACAAGTGTCCCTGTGACACGCGGCAAAACGTTTTCTCTTATAACAACGCGAAAAGCATGTATTCGTGCTTAATACAACTGAACAAGCTGTTTTAGTCTGAAACGAGCTAAATCACAACACATCGGTTTTACAAGTGTTCCCCTGATACGCGTCTAAACTTTTTCTCTTATAACTGCGCGAAAAGCATGTATTCGTGCTTAAAACAACGAAACAAGCTGTTTTAGACCAAGATGAGCTAAATCTGAACACATCGGTTTTATAAGTGTCCCTCTAATACGCGTCAAAACTTTTTCTTCTATAACGGCGCGAAAAGCATGTATTCGTGCTTAAAACATCGAAACAAGCGGTTTTAGACCGAAACGAGCTAAATCACAACACATCGGTTTTACAAGTATCCACGTGATACGCGTCAAAACTTTTTCTCTTATAACTGCGCGAAAAGCATGTATTCGTGCTTAATCCAACGAAACAAGCTGTTTTAGACCAAGATGAGCTAAATCGGAACACATCGGTTTTACAAGTGTCCCTCTAATACGCGTCAAAACGTTTTCTTCTATAACTGCGCGAAAAGCATGTATTCTGCTTAAAACATCGAAACAAGCGGTTTTAGACCGAAACGAGCTAAATCACAACACATCGGTTTTACAAGTATCCACGTAATACGCGTCAAAACTTTTTCTCTTATAACTGCGCGAAAAGCATGTATTCGTGCTTAATCCAACGAAACAAGTTGTTTTAGACCGAAACGAGGTAAATCACAACACATCGGTTTACAAGTTTTCCTCTGATACGCGTCAAAACTTTTTCTCTTATAACTGCGCGAAAAGCATGTATTCGTGCTTAATAGAACGAAACAAGCTGTCTTAGACCGAAACGAGCTAAATCTGAACACATCGGTTTTACAAGTTCTCCTCTGATATGCGTCAAAACTTTTTCTCTTATAACTGCGCGAAAAGCATGTATTCGTGCTTAATACAACGAAACAGCTGTTTTAGACCGAAACGAGCTAAATTACAACACATCGGTTTTACAAGTTCTCCTCTGCTACGCGTCAAAACTTTTTCTTCTATAACTGCGCGAAAAGCATGTATTCGTGCTTAAAACAACGAAACAAGCTGTTTTATACCAAAACGAGCTATATCTGAACACATCGGTTTTACAAGTATCCACGTGATACGCGTCACAACTTTTTCTCTTATAAATGCGCGAAAAGCATGTATTCGTGCTTAATACAACGAAACAAGCTGTGTTAGACAGAAACGAGCTAAATCTGAACACACCGGTTTTACAAGTATCCACGTGATACGCGTCAAAACTTTTTCTCTTATAACTGCGCGAAAAGCATGTATTCGTGCTTAATACAACGAAACAAGCTGTTTTAGACCGAAACGAGCTAAATCACAACACTTTGGTTTTACAAGTATCCACGTGATACGCGTCAAAATTTTTTCTCTTATAACTGCGCGAAAAGCATGTATTCGTGCTTAATCCAACGAAACAAGTTGTTTTAGACCGAAACGAGGTAAATCACAACACATCGGTTTTACAAGTTTTCCTCTGATACGCGTCAAAACTTTTTCTCTTATAACGAAACAAGCTGTTTTAGACCGAAACGAGCTAAATCTGAACACATCGGTTTTACAAGTTCTCCTCTGCTACGCGTCAAAACTTTTTCTCTTATAACTACGCTAAAAGCATGTATTCGTGATTAATACAACGAAACAAGCTGTTTTAGACCGAAACGAGCTATATATGAACACATCGGTTTTACAAGTATCCACGTGATACGCGTCAGAACGTTTTCTCTTATAAATGCGCGAAAAGCATGTATTCGTGCATAATACAACGAAACAAGCTGTGTTAGACCGAAACGAGCTATATCTGAACACATCGGTTTTACAAGTATCCACGTGATACTCGTCAAAGCTTATTCTCTTATAACTGCGCGAAAAGCATGTATTCGTGCTTAATACAACTAAACAAGCTTTTTTAGTCCGAAACAAGCTAAATCACAACACATCGGTTTTTACAAGTGTTCCTCTGATACGCGTCTAAACTTTTTCTCTTATAACTGCGCGAAAAGCATGTATTCGCGCTTAAAACAACGAAACAAGCTGTTTTAGTCCGAAACGAGCTAAATCACAACACATCGGTTTTACAAGTGTTCCTTTGATACGCGTCAAAACTTTTTCTCTTATAACTGCGCGAAAAGCATGTATTCGTGCTTAAAACAACGAAACAATCTGTTTTAGACCGAGATCAGCTAAATCTGAACACATCGGTTTTACAAGTGTCCCTCTAATACGCGTCAAAACTTTTTCTTCTATAACTGCGCGAAAAGCATGTATTCGTGCCTAAAACAACGAAACAAGCTGTTTTATACCAAAACGAGCTATATCTGAACACATCGGTTTTACTAGTATCCACGTGATACGCGTCAAAACGTTTTCTCTTATAACTGCGCGAAAAGCTTGTATTCGTGCTTAATCCAACGAAACCAGCTGTTTTAGACCGAAACGAGGTAAATCACAACACATCGGTTTTACAAGTTTTCCTCAGATACGCGTCAAAACTTTTTCTCTTATAACTGCGCGAAAAGCATGTATTCCTGCTTAATCCAACGAAACAAGCTGTTTTAGACCGAAACGAGGTAAATCTGAACACATCGGTTTTACGTGTTCCTCTGATACGCGTCAAAACTTTTTTTCTTATAACTGCGCGAAAAGCATGTATTCGTGCTTAATACAACGAAACAAGCTGTTTGAGACCGAAACGAGCTAAATCACAACACATCGGTTTTACAAGTTTTCCTCTGATACACGTCAAAACTTTTTCTCTTATAACTGCGCGAAAAGCTTGTATTCGTGCTTAATACAACGAAACAAGCTGTTTTAGACCGAAACGAGCTAAACCACAACACATCGGTTTTACAAGTCTCCCTAATAGGCGTCAAAACTTTTTCTCTTATAAATGCGTGAAAAGCATGTATTCGTGCTTAATACAACGAAAAAGCTGTGTTAGACAGAAACGAGCTAAATCTGAACACATCAACGTCAACACATACGCGTCAACTTTTTCTCTTATAACTGCGCGAAAAGCATGTATTCGTGATTAATCCAACGAAACAAGCTGTTTTAGACCGAAACGAGCTAAATCACAACACATTGGTTTTACGAGTGTTCCTCTGATACGCGTCAAAACTTTTTCTCTTAAACTGCGCGAAAAGCATGTATTCGTGCTTAATACAACGAAACAAGCTGTTTTAGACCGAAACGAGCTAAATCACAACACATCGGTTTTACAAGTGTCCCTGTGACACGCGGCAAAACGTTTTCTCTTATAACAACGCGAAAAGCATGTATTCGTGCTTAATACAACTGAACAAGCTGTTTTAGTCTGAAACGAGCTAAATCACAACACATCGGTTTTACAAGTGTTCCCCTGATACGCGTCTAAACTTTTTCTCTTATAACGGCGCGAAAAGCATGTATTCGTGCTTAAAACAACGAAACAAGCTGTTTTAGACCAAGATGAGCTAAATCTGAACACATCGGTTTTACAAGTGTCCCTCTAATACGCGTCAAAACTTTTTCTTCTATAACGGCGCGAAAAGCATGTATTCGTACTTAAAACATCGAAACAAGCGGTTTTAGACCGAAACGAGCTAAATCACAACACATCGGTTTTACAAGTATCCACGTGATACGCGTCAAAACTTTTTCTCTTATAACTGCGCGAAAAGCATGTATTCGTGCTTAATCCAACGAAACAAGCTGTTTTAGACCAAGATGAGCTAAATCGGAACACATCGGTTTTACAAGTGTCCCTCTAATACGCGTCAAAACGTTTTCTTCTATAACTGCGCGAAAAGCATGTATTCTGCTTAAAACATCGAAACAAGCGGTTTTAGACCGAAACGAGCTAAATCACAACACATCGGTTTTACAAGTATCCACGTGATACGCGTCAAAACTTTTTCTCTTATAACTGCGCGAAAAGCATGTATTCGTGCTTAATCCAACGAAACAAGTTGTTTTAGACCGAAACGAGGTAAATCACAACACATCGGTTTACAAGTTTTCCTCTGATACGCGTCAAAACTTTTTCTCTTATAACTGCGCGAAAAGCATGTATTCGTGCTTAATAGAACGAAACAAGCTGTCTTAGACCGAAACGAGCTAAATCTGAACACATCGTTTTACAAGTTCTCCTCTGATACGCGTCAAAACTTTTTCTCTTATAACTGCGCGAAAAGCATGTATTCGTGCTTAATACAACGAAACAGCTGTTTTAGACTGAAACGAGCTAAATTACAACACATCGGTTTTACAAGTTCTCCTCTGCTACGCGTCAAAACTTTTTCTTCTATAACTGCGCGAAAAGCATGTATTCGTGCTTAAAACAACGAAACAAGCTGTTTTATACCAAAACGAGCTATATCTGAACACATCGGTTTTACAAGTATCCACATGATACGCGTCAAAACTTTTTCTCTTATAAATGCGCGAAAAGCATGTATTCGTGCTTAATACAACGAAACAATCTGTTTTAGACCGAGATCAGCTAAATCTGAACACATCGGTTTTACAAGTGTCCCTCTAATACGCGTCAAAACTTTTTCTTCTATAACTGCGCGAAAAGCATGTATTCGTGCTTAAAACAACGAAACAAGCTGTTTTATACCAAAACGAGCTATATCTGAACACATCGGTTTTACTAGTATCCACGTGATACGCCTCAAAACGTTTTCTCTTATAACTGCGCGAAAAGCTTGTATTCGTGCTTAATCCAACGAAACAAGCTGTTTTAGACCGAAACGAGCTAAATCACAACACATCGGTTTTACAAGTGTTCCTCTGATACGCGTCAAAACTTTTTCTCTTATAACTGCGCGAAAAGCATGTATTCGTGCTTAAAACAACGAAACAAGCTGTTTTAGACCGAGATCAGCTAAATCTGAACACATCGGTTTTACAAGTGTCCCTCTAATACGCGTCAAAACTTTTTCTTCTATAACTGCGCGAAAAGCATGTATTCGTGCTTAAAACAACGAAACAAGATGTTTTATACCAAAACGAGCTATATCTGAACACATCGGTTTTACAAGTATCCACATGATACGCGTCAAAACTTTTTCTCTTATAAATGCGCGAAAAGCATGTATTCGTGCTTAATACAACGAAACAATCTGTTTTAGACCGAGATCAGCTAAATCTGAACACATCGGTTTTACAAGTGTCCCTCTAATACGCGTCAAAACTTTTTCTTCTATAACTGCGCGAAAAGCATGTATTCGTGCTTAAAACAACGAAACAAGCTGTTTTATATCAAAACGAGCTATATCTGAACACATCGGTTTTACTAGTATCCACGTGATACGCCTCAAAACGTTTTCTCTTATAACTGCGCGAAAAGCTTGTATTCGTGCTTAATCCAACGAAACAAGCTGTTTTAGACCGAAACGAGCTAAATCACAACACATCGGTTTTACAAGTGTTCCTCTGATACGCGTCAAAACTTTTTCTCTTATAACTGCGCGAAAAGCATGTATTCGTGCTTAAAACAACGAAACAAGCTGTTTTAGACCGAGATCAGCTAAATCTGAACACATCGGTTTTACAAGTGTCCCTCTAATACGCGTCAAAACTTTTTCTTCTATAACTGCGCGAAAAGCATGTATTCGTGCTTAAAACAACGAAACAAGCTGTTTTATACCAAAACGAGCTATATCTGAACACATCGGTTTTACAAGTATCCACATGATACGCGTCAAAACTTTTTCTCTTATAAATGCGCGAAAAGCATGTATTCGTGCTTAATACAACGAAACAATCTGTTTTAGACCGAGATCAGCTAAATCTGAACACATCGGTTTTACAAGTGTCCCTCTAATACGCGTCAAAACTTTTTCTTCTATAACTGCGCGAAAAGCATGTATTCGTGCTTAAAACAACGAAACAAGCTGTTTTATATCAAAACGAGCTATATCTGAACACATCGGTTTTACTAGTATCCACGTGATACGCCTCAAAACGTTTTCTCTTATAACTGCGCGAAAAGCTTGTATTCGTGCTTAATCCAACGAAACAAGCTGTTTTAGACCGAAACGAGCTAAATCACAACACATCGGTTTTACAAGTGTTCCTCTGATACGCGTCAAAACTTTTTCTCTTATAACTGCGCGAAAAGCATGTATTCGTGCTTAAAACAACGAAACAAGCTGTTTTAGACCGAGATCAGCTAAATCTGAACACATCGGTTTTACAAGTGTCCCTCTAATACGCGTCAAAACTTTTTCTTCTATAACTGCGCGAAAAGCATGTATTCGTGCTTAAAACAACGAAACAAGCTGTTTTATACCAAAACGAGCTATATCTGAACACATCGGTTTTACAAGTTTTCCTCAGATACGCGTCAAAACTTTTTCTCTTATAACTGCACGAAAAGCATGTATTCCTGCTTAATCCAACGAAACAAGCTGTTTTAGACCGAAACGAGGTAAATCTGAACACATCGGTTTTACGTGTTCCTCTGATACGCGTCAAAACTTTTTTTCTTATAACTGCGCGAAAAGCATGTATTCGTGCTTAATACAACGAAACAAGCTGTTTGAGACCGAAACGAGCTAAATCACAACACATCGGTTTTACAAGTTTTCCTCTGATACACGTCAAAACTTTTTCTCTTATAACTGCGCGAAAAGCTTGTATTCGTGCTTAATACAATGAAACAAGCAGTTTTAGACCGAAACGAGCTAAACCACAACACATCGGTTTTACGTCTCCCTAATAGGCGTCAAAACTTTTTCTCTTATAAATGCGTGAAAAGCATGTATTCGTGCTTAATACAACGAAAAAGCTGTGTTAGACAGAAACGAGCTAAATCTGAACACATCAACGTCAACACATACGCGTCAACTTTTTCTCTTATAACTGCGCGAAAAGCATGTATTCGTGATTAATCCAACGAAACAAGCTGTTTTAGACCGAAACGAGCTAAATCACAACACATTGGTTTTACGAGTGTTCCTCTGATACGCGTCAAAACTTTTTCTCTTAAACTGCGCGAAAAGCATGTATTCGTGCTTAATACAACGAAACAAGCTGTTTTAGACCGAAACGAGCTAAATCACAACACATCGGTTTTACAAGTGTCCCTGTGACACGCGGCAAAACGTTTTCTCTTATAACAACGCGAAAAGCATGTATTCGTGCTTAATACAACTGAACAAGCTGTTTTAGTCTGAAACGAGCTAAATCACAACACATCGGTTTTACAAGTGTTCCCCTGATACGCGTCTAAACTTTTTCTCTTATAACTGCGCGAAAAGCATGTATTCGTGCTTAAAACAACGAAACAAGCTGTTTTAGACCAAGATGAGCTAAATCTGAACACATCGGTTTTATAAGTGTCCCTCTAATACGCGTCAAAACTTTTTCTTCTATAACGGCGCGAAAAGCATGTATTCGTGCTTAAAACATCGAAACAAGCGGTTTTAGACCGAAACGAGCTAAATCACAACACATCGGTTTTACAAGTATCCACGTGATACGCGTCAAAACTTTTTCTCTTATAACTGCGCGAAAAGCATGTATTCGTGCTTAATCCAACGAAACAAGCTGTTTTAGACCAAGATGAGCTAAATCGGAACACATCGGTTTTACAAGTGTCCCTCTAATACGCGTCAAAACGTTTTCTTCTATAACTGCGCGAAAAGCATGTATTCTGCTTAAAACATCGAAACAAGCGGTTTTAGACCGAAACGAGCTAAATCACAACACATCGGTTTTACAAGTATCCACGTGATACGCGTCAAAACTTTTTCTCTTATAACTGCGCGAAAAGCATGTATTCGTGCTTAATCCAACGAAACAAGTTGTTTTAGACCGAAACGAGGTAAATCACAACACATCGGTTTACAAGTTTTCCTCTGATACGCGTCAAAACTTTTTCTCTTATAACTGCGCGAAAAGCATGTATTCGTGCTTAATAGAACGAAACAAGCTGTCTTAGACCGAAACGAGCTAAATCTGAACACATCGGTTTTACAAGTTCTCCTCTGATATGCGTCAAAACTTTTTCTCTTATAACTGCGCGAAAAGCATGTATTCGTGCTTAATACAACGAAACAGCTGTTTTAGACCGAAACGAGCTAAATTACAACACATCGGTTTTACAAGTTCTCCTCTGCTACGCGTCAAAACTTTTTCTTCTATAACTGCGCGAAAAGCATGTATTCGTGCTTAAAACAACGCAACAAGCTGTTTTATACCAAAACGAGCTATATCTGAACACATCGGTTTTACAAGTATCCACGTGATACGCGTCAAAACTTTTTCTCTTATAAATGCGCGAAAAGCATGTATTCGAGCTTAATACAACGAAACAAGCTGTGTTAGACAGAAACGAGCTAAATCTGAACACACCGGTTTTACAAGTATCCACGTGATACGCGTCAAAACTTTTTCTCTTATAACTGCGCGAAAAGCATGTATTCGTGCTTAATACAACGAAACAAGCTGTTTTAGACCGAAACGAGCTAAATCACAACACTTTGGTTTTACAAGTATCCACGTGATACGCGTCAAAATTTTTTCTCTTATAACTGCGCGAAAAGCATGTATTCGTGCTTAATCCAACGAAACAAGTTGTTTTAGACCGAAACGAGGTAAATCACAACACATCGGTTTTACAAGTTTTCCTCTGATACGCGTCAAAACTTTTTCTCTTATAACGAAACAAGCTGTTTTAGACCGAAACGAGCTAAATCTGAACACATCGGTTTTACAAGTTCTCCTCTGCTACGCGTCAAACCTTTTTCTCTTATAACTACGCGAAAAGCATGTATTCGTGATTAATACAACGAAACAAGCTGTTTTACACCGAAACGAGCTATATCTGAACACATCGGTTTTACAAGTATCCACGTGATACGCGTCAGAACGTTTTCTCTTATAAATGCGCGAAAAGCATGTATTCGTGCATAATACAACGAAACAAGCTGTGTTAGACCGAAACGAGCTATATCTGAACACATCGGTTTTACAAGTATCCACGTGATACTCGTCAAAGCTTATTCTCTTATAACTGCGCGAAAAGCATGTATTCGTGCTTAATACAACTAAACAAGCTTTTTTAGTCCGAAACAAGCTAAATCACAACACATCGGTTTTTACAAGTGTTCCTCTGATACGCGTCTAAACTTTTTCTCTTATAACTGCGCGAAAAGCATGTATTCGTGCTTAAAACAACGAAACAAGCTGTTTTAGTCCGAAACGAGCTAAATCACAACACATCGGTTTTACAAGTGTTCCTCTGATACGCGTCAAAACTTTTTCTCTTATAACTGCGCGAAAAGCATGTATTCGTGCTTAAAACAACGAAACAATCTGTTTTAGACCGAGATCAGCTAAATCTGAACACATCGGTTTTACAAGTGTCCCTCTAATACGCGTCAAAACTTTTTCTTCTATAACGGCGCGAAAAGCATGTATTCGTGCTTAAAACATCGAAACAAGCGGTTTTAGACCGAAACGAGCTAAATCACAACACATCGGTTTTACAAGTATCCACGTGATACGCGTCAAAACTTTTTCTCTTATAACTGCGCGAAAAGCATGTATTCGTGCTTAATCCAACGAAACAAGCTGTTTTAGACCAAGATGAGCTAAATCGGAACACATCGGTTTTACAAGTGTCCCTCTAATACGCGTCAAAACGTTTTCTTCTATAACTGCGCGAAAAGCATGTATTCTGCTTAAAACATCGAAACAAGCGGTTTTAGACCGAAACGAGCTAAATCACAACACATCGGTTTTACAAGTATCCACGTGATACGCGTCAAAACTTTTTCTCTTATAACTGCGCGAAAAGCATGTATTCGTGCTTAATCCAACGAAACAAGTTGTTTTAGACCGAAACGAGGTAAATCACAACACATCGGTTTACAAGTTTTCCTCTGATACGCGTCAAAACTTTTTCTCTTATAACTGCGCGAAAAGCATGTATTCGTGCTTAATAGAACGAAACAAGCTGTCTTAGACCGAAACGAGCTAAATCTGAACACATCGGTTTTACAAGTTCTCCTCTGATATGCGTCAAAACTTTTTCTCTTATAACTGCGCGAAAAGCATGTATTCGTGCTTAATACAACGAAACAGCTGTTTTAGACCGAAACGAGCTAAATTACAACACATCGGTTTTACAAGTTCTCCTCTGCTACGCGTCAAAACTTTTTCTTCTATAACTGCGCGAAAAGCATGTATTCGTGCTTAAAACAACGCAACAAGCTGTTTTATACCAAAACGAGCTATATCTGAACACATCGGTTTTACAAGTATCCACGTGATACGCGTCAAAACTTTTTCTCTTATAAATGCGCGAAAAGCATGTATTCGAGCTTAATACAACGAAACAAGCTGTGTTAGACAGAAACGAGCTAAATCTGAACACACCGGTTTTACAAGTATCCACGTTATACGCGTCAAAACTTTTTCTCTTATAACTGCGCGAAAAGCATGTATTCGTGCTTAATACAACGAAACAAGCTGTTTTAGACCGAAACGAGCTAAATCACAACACTTTGGTTTTACAAGTATCCACGTGATACGCGTCAAAATTTTTTCTCTTATAACTGCGCGAAAAGCATGTATTCGTGCTTAATCCAACGAAACAAGTTGTTTTAGACCGAAACGAGGTAAATCACAACACATCGGTTTTACAAGTTTTCCTCTGATACGCGTCAAAACTTTTTCTCTTATAACGAAACAAGCTGTTTTAGACCGAAACGAGCTAAATCTGAACACATCGGTTTTACAAGTTCTCCTCTGCTACGCGTCAAACCTTTTTCTCTTATAACTACGCGAAAAGCATGTATTCGTGATTTATTCAACGAAACAAGCTGTTTTACACCGAAACGAGCTATATCTGAACACATCGGTTTTACAAGTATCCACGTGATACGCGTCAGAACGTTTTCTCTTATAAATGCGCGAAAAGCATGTATTCGTGCATAATACAACGAAACAAGCTGTGTTAGACCGAAACGAGCTATATCTGAACACATCGGTTTTACAAGTATCCACGTGATACTCGTCAAAGCTTATTCTCTTATAACTGCGCGAAAAGCATGTATTCGTGCTTAATACAACTAACCAAGCTTTTTTAGTCCGAAACAAGCTAAATCACAACACATCGGTTTTTACAAGTGTTCCTCTGATACGCGTCTAAACTTTTTCTCTTATAACTGCGCGAAAAGCATGTATTCGCGCTTAAAACAACGAAACAAGCTGTTTTAGTCCGAAACGAGCTAAATCACAACACATCGGTTTTACAAGTGTTCCTCTGATACGCGTCAAAACTTTTTCTCTTATAACTGCGCGAAAAGCATGTATTCGTGCTTAAAACAACGAAACAATCTGTTTTAGACCGAGATCAGCTAAATCTGAACACATCGGTTTTACAAGTGTCCCTCTAATACGCGTCAAAACTTTTTCTTCTATAACTGCGCGAAAAGCATGTATTCGTGCCTAAAACAACGAAACAAGCTGTTTTATACCAAAACGAGCTATATCTGAACACATCGGTTTTACTAGTATCCACGTGATACGCGTCAAAACGTTTTCTCTTATAACTGCGCGAAAAGCTTGTATTCGTGCTTAATCCAACGAAACCAGCTGTTTTAGACCGAAACGAGGTAAATCACAACACATCGGTTTTACAAGTTTTCCTCAGATACGCGTCAAAACTTTTTCTCTTATAAATGCGTGAAAAGCATGTATTCGTGCTTAATACAACGAAAAAGCTGTGTTAGACAGAAACGAGCTAAATCTGAACACATCAACGTCAACACATACGCGTCAACTTTTTCTCTTATAACTGCGCGAAAAGCATGTATTCCTGCTTAATCCAACGAAACAAGCTGTTTTAGACCGAAACGAGGTAAATCTGAACACATCGGTTTTACGTGTTCCTCTGATACGCGTCAAAACTTTTTTTCTTATAACTGCGCGAAAAGCATGTATTCGTGCTTAATACAACGAAACAAGCTGTTTGAGACCGAAACGAGCTAAATCACAACACATCGGTTTTACAAGTTTTCCTCTGATACACGTCAAAACTTTTTCTCTTATAACTGCGCGAAAAGCTTGTATTCGTGCTTAATACAACGAAACAAGCTGTTTTAGACCGAAACGAGCTAAACCACAACACATCGGTTTTACAAGTCTCCCTAATAGGCGTCAAAACTTTTTCTCTTATAAATGCGTGAAAAGCATGTATTCGTGCTTAATACAACGAAAAAGCTGTGTTAGACAGAAACGAGCTAAATCTGAACACATCAACGTCAACACATACGCGTCAACTTTTTCTCTTATAACTGCGCGAAAAGCATGTATTCGTGATTAATCCAACGAAACAAGCTGTTTTAGACCGAAACGAGCTAAATCACAACACATTGGTTTTACGAGTGTTCCTCTGATACGCGTCAAAACTTTTTCTCTTAAACTGCGCGAAAAGCATGTATTCGTGCTTAATACAACGAAACAAGCTGTTTTAGACCGAAACGAGCTAAATCGGAACACATCGGTTTTACAAGTGTCCCTCTAATACGCGTCAAAACGTTTTCTTCTATAACTGCGCGAAAAGCATGTATTCTGCTTAAAACATCGAAACAAGCGGTTTTAGACCGAAACGAGCTAAATCACAACACATCGGTTTTACAAGTATCCACGTGATACGCGTCAAAACTTTTTCTCTTATAACTGCGCGAAAAGCATGTATTCGTGCTTAATCCAACGAAACAAGTTGTTTTAGACCGAAACGAGGTAAATCACAACACATCGGTTTACAAGTTTTCCTCTGATACGCGTCAAAACTTTTTCTCTTATAACTGCGCGAAAAGCATGTATTCGTGCTTAATAGAACGAAACAAGCTGTCTTAGACCGAAACGAGCTAAATCTGAACACATCGGTTTTACAAGTTCTCCTCTGATATGCGTCAAAACTTTTTCTCTTATAACTGCGCGAAAAGCATGTATTCGTGCTTAATACAACGAAACAGCTGTTTTAGACCGAAACGAGCTAAATTACAACACATCGGTTTTACAAGTTCTCCTCTGCTACGCGTCAAAACTTTTTCTTCTATAACTGCGCGAAAAGCATGTATTCGTGCTTAAAACAACGCAACAAGCTGTTTTATACCAAAACGAGCTATATCTGAACACATCGGTTTTACAAGTATCCACGTGATACGCGTCAAAACTTTTTCTCTTATAAATGCGCGAAAAGCATGTATTCGAGCTTAATACAACGAAACAAGCTGTGTTAGACAGAAACGAGCTAAATCTGAACACACCGGTTTTACAAGTATCCACGTGATACGCGTCAAAACTTTTTCTCTTATAACTGCGCGAAAAGCATGTATTCGTGCTTAATCCAACGAAACAAGTTGTTTTAGACCGAAACGAGGTAAATCACAACACATCGGTTTTACAAGTTTTCCTCTGATACGCGTCAAAACTTTTTCTCTTATAACGAAACAAGCTGTTTTAGACCGAAACGAGCTAAATCTGAACACATCGGTTTTACAAGTTCTCCTCTGCTACGCGTCAAACCTTTTTCTCTTATAACTACGCGAAAAGCATGTATTCGTGATTAATACAACGAAACAAGCTGTTTTACACCGAAACGAGCTATATCTGAACACATCGGTTTTACAAGTATCCACGTGATACGCGTCAGAACGTTTTCTCTTATAAATGCGCGAAAAGCATGTATTCGTGCATAATACAACGAAACAAGCTGTGTTAGACCGAAACGAGCTATATCTGAACACATCGGTTTTACAAGTATCCACGTGATACTCGTCAAAGCTTATTCTCTTATAACTGCGCGAAAAGCATGTATTCGTGCTTAATACAACTAAACAAGCTTTTTTAGTCCGAAACAAGCTAAATCACAACACATCGGTTTTTACAAGTGTTCCTCTGATACGCGTCTAAACTTTTTCTCTTATAACTGCGCGAAAAGCATGTATTCGCGCTTAAAACAACGAAACAAGCTGTTTTAGTCCGAAACGAGCTAAATCACAACACATCGGTTTTACAAGTGTTCCTCTGATACGCGTCAAAACTTTTTCTCTTATAACTGCG
Source organism: Amblyomma americanum (assembly GCF_052857255.1). Classification (NCBI taxonomy): domain Eukaryota; kingdom Metazoa; phylum Arthropoda; class Arachnida; order Ixodida; family Ixodidae; genus Amblyomma; species Amblyomma americanum. The sequence continues at coordinate 90,519 of NW_027526719.1, read as the reverse complement.
CGAAAAGCATGTATTCGTGCTTAAAACAACGAAACAATCTGTTTTAGACCGAGATCAGCTAAATCTGAACACATCGGTTTTACAAGTGTCCCTCTAATACGCGTCAAAACTTTTTCTTCTATAACTGCGCGAAAAGCATGTATTCGTGCCTAAAACAACGAAACAAGCTGTTTTATACCAAAACGAGCTATATCTGAACACATCGGTTTTACTAGTATCCACGTGATACGCGTCAAAACGTTTTCTCTTATAACTGCGCGAAAAGCTTGTATTCGTGCTTAATCCAACGAAACCAGCTGTTTTAGACCGAAACGAGGTAAATCACAACACATCGGTTTTACAAGTTTTCCTCAGATACGCGTCAAAACTTTTTCTCTTATAACTGCGCGAAAAGCATGTATTCCTGCTTAATCCAACGAAACAAGCTGTTTTAGACCGAAACGAGGTAAATCTGAACACATCGGTTTTACGTGTTCCTCTGATACGCGTCAAAACTTTTTTTCTTATAACTGCGCGAAAAGCATGTATTCGTGCTTAATACAACGAAACAAGCTGTTTGAGACCGAAACGAGCTAAATCACAACACATCGGTTTTACAAGTTTTCCTCTGATACACGTCAAAACTTTTTCTCTTATAACTGCGCGAAAAGCTTGTATTCGTGCTTAATACAACGAAACAAGCTGTTTTAGACCGAAACGAGCTAAACCACAACACATCGGTTTTACAAGTCTCCCTAATAGGCGTCAAAACTTTTTCTCTTATAAATGCGTGAAAAGCATGTATTCGTGCTTAATACAACGAAAAAGCTGTGTTAGACAGAAACGAGCTAAATCTGAACACATCAACGTCAACACATACGCGTCAACTTTTTCTCTTATAACTGCGCGAAAAGCATGTATTCGTGATTAATCCAACGAAACAAGCTGTTTTAGACCGAAACGAGCTAAATCACAACACATTGGTTTTACGAGTGTTCCTCTGATACGCGTCAAAACTTTTTCTCTTAAACTGCGCGAAAAGCATGTATTCGTGCTTAATACAACGAAACAAGCTGTTTTAGACCGAAACGAGCTAAATCACAACACATCGGTTTTACAAGTGTCCCTGTGACACGCGGCAAAACGTTTTCTCTTATAACAACGCGAAAAGCATGTATTCGTGCTTAATACAACTGAACAAGCTGTTTTAGTCTGAAACGAGCTAAATCACAACACATCGGTTTTACAAGTGTTCCCCTGATACGCGTCTAAACTTTTTCTCTTATAACGGCGCGAAAAGCATGTATTCGTGCTTAAAACAACGAAACAAGCTGTTTTAGACCAAGATGAGCTAAATCTGAACACATCGGTTTTACAAGTGTCCCTCTAATACGCGTCAAAACTTTTTCTTCTATAACGGCGCGAAAAGCATGTATTCGTACTTAAAACATCGAAACAAGCGGTTTTAGACCGAAACGAGCTAAATCACAACACATCGGTTTTACAAGTATCCACGTGATACGCGTCAAAACTTTTTCTCTTATAACTGCGCGAAAAGCATGTATTCGTGCTTAATCCAACGAAACAAGCTGTTTTAGACCAAGATGAGCTAAATCGGAACACATCGGTTTTACAAGTGTCCCTCTAATACGCGTCAAAACGTTTTCTTCTATAACTGCGCGAAAAGCATGTATTCTGCTTAAAACATCGAAACAAGCGGTTTTAGACCGAAACGAGCTAAATCACAACACATCGGTTTTACAAGTATCCACGTGATACGCGTCAAAACTTTTTCTCTTATAACTGCGCGAAAAGCATGTATTCGTGCTTAATCCAACGAAACAAGTTGTTTTAGACCGAAACGAGGTAAATCACAACACATCGGTTTACAAGTTTTCCTCTGATACGCGTCAAAACTTTTTCTCTTATAACTGCGCGAAAAGCATGTATTCGTGCTTAATAGAACGAAACAAGCTGTCTTAGACCGAAACGAGCTAAATCTGAACACATCGGTTTTACAAGTTCTCCTCTGATACGCGTCAAAACTTTTTCTCTTATAACTGCGCGAAAAGCATGTATTCGTGCTTAATACAACGAAACAGCTGTTTTAGACCGAAACGAGCTAAATTACAACACATCGGTTTTACAAGTTCTCCTCTGCTACGCGTCAAAACTTTTTCTTCTATAACTGCGCGAAAAGCATGTATTCGTGCTTAAAACAACGAAACAAGCTGTTTTATACCAAAACGAGCTATATCTGAACACATCGGTTTTACAAGTATCCACATGATACGCGTCAAAACTTTTTCTCTTATAAATGCGCGAAAAGCATGTATTCGTGCTTAATACAACGAAACAATCTGTTTTAGACCGAGATCAGCTAAATCTGAACACATCGGTTTTACAAGTGTCCCTCTAATACGCGTCAAAACTTTTTCTTCTATAACTGCGCGAAAAGCATGTATTCGTGCTTAAAACAACGAAACAAGCTGTTTTATACCAAAACGAGCTATATCTGAACACATCGGTTTTACTAGTATCCACGTGATACGCCTCAAAACGTTTTCTCTTATAACTGCGCGAAAAGCTTGTATTCGTGCTTAATCCAACGAAACAAGCTGTTTTAGACCGAAACGAGCTAAATCACAACACATCGGTTTTACAAGTGTTCCTTTGATACGCGTCAAAACTTTTTCTCTTATAACTGCGCGAAAAGCATGTATTCGTGCTTAAAACAACGAAACAATCTGTTTTAGACCGAGATCAGCTAAATCTGAACACATCGGTTTTATAAGTGTCCCTCTAATACGCGTCAAAACTTTTTCTTCTATAACTGCGCGAAAAGCATGTATTCGTGCCTAAAACAACGAAACAAGCTGTTTTATACCAAAACGAGCTATATCTGAACACATCGGTTTTACTAGTATCCACGTGATACGCGTCAAAACGTTTTCTCTTATAACTGCGCGAAAAGCTTGTATTCGTTCTTAATCCAACGAAACAAGCTGTTTTAGACCGAAACGAGGTAAATCACAACACATCGGTTTTACAAGTTTTCCTCAGATACGCGTCAAAACTTTTTCTCTTATAACTGCGCGAAAAGCATGTATTCCTGCTTAATCCAACCAAACAAGCTGTTTTAGACCGAAACGAGGTAAATCTGAACACATCGGTTTTACGTGTTCCTCTGATACGCGTCAAAACTTTTTTCTTATAACTGCGCGAAAAGCATGTATTCGTGCTTAATACAACGAAACAAGCTGTTTGAGACCGAAACGAGCTAAATCACAACACATCGGTTTTACAAGTTTTCCTCTGATACACGTCAAAACTTTTTCTCTTATAACTGCGCGAAAAGCTTGTATTCGTGCTTAATACAACGAAACAAGCTGTTTTAGACCGAAACGAGCTAAACCACAACACATCGGTTTTACAAGTCTCCCTAATAGGCGTCAAAACTTTTTCTCTTATAAATGCGTGAAAAGCATGTATTCGTGCTTAATACAACGAAAAAGCTGTGTTAGACAGAAACGAGCTAAATCTGAACACATCAACGTCAACACATACGCGTCAACTTTTTCTCTTATAACTGCGCGAAAAGCATGTATTCGTGATTAATCCAACGAAACAAGCTGTTTTAGACCGAAACGAGCTAAATCACAACACATTGGTTTTACGAGTGTTCCTCTGATAAGCGTCAAAACTTTTTCTCTTAAACTGCGCGAAAAGCATGTATTCGTGCTTAATACAACGAAACAAGCTGTTTTAGACCGAAACGAGCTAAATCACAACACATCGGTTTTACAAGTGTCCCTGTGACACGCGGCAAAACGTTTTCTCTTATAACAACGCGAAAAGCATGTATTCGTGCTTAATACAACTGAACAAGCTGTTTTAGTCTGAAACGAGCTAAATCACAACACATCGGTTTTACAAGTGTTCCCCTGATACGCGTCTAAACTTTTTCTCTTATAACTGCGCGAAAAGCATGTATTAGTGCTTAAAACAACGAAACAAGCTGTTTTAGACCAAGATGAGCTAAATCTGAACACATCGGTTTTACAAGTGTCCCTCTAATACGCGTCAAAACTTTTTCTTCTATAACGGCGCGAAAAGCATGTATTCGTGCTTAAAACATCGAAACAAGCGGTTTTAGACCGAAACGAGCTAAATCACAGCACATCGGTTTTACAAGTATCCACGTGATACGCGTCAAAACTTTTTCTCTTATAACTGCGCGAAAAGCATGTATTCGTGCTTAATCCAACGAAACAAGCTGTTTTAAACCAAGGTGAGCTAAATCGGAACACATCGGTTTTACAAGTGTCCCTCTAATACGCGTCAAAACGTTTTCTTCTATAACTGCGCGAAAAGCATGTATTCTGCTTAAAACATCGAAACAAGCGGTTTTAGACCGAAACGAGCTAAATCACAACACATCGGTTTTACAAGTATCCACGTGATACGCGTCAAAACTTTTTCTCTTATAACTGCGCGAAAAGCATGTATTCGTGCTTAATCCAACGAAACAAGTTGTTTTAGACCGAAACGAGGTAAATCACAACACATCGGTTTACAAGTTTTCCTCTGATACGCGTCAAAACTTTTTCTCTTATAACTGCGCGAAAAGCATGTATTCGTGCTTAATAGAACGAAACAAGCTGTCTTAGACCGAAACGAGCTAAATCTGAACACATCGGTTTTACAAGTTTTATAACTGCGCGAAAAGCATGTATTCGTGCTTGATACAACGAAACAGCTGTTTTAGACCGAAACGAGCTAAATTACAACACATCGGTTTTACAAGTTCTCCTCTGCTACGCGTCAAAACTTTTTCTTCTATAACTGCGCGAAAAGCATGTATTCGTGCTTAAAACAACGAAACAAGCTGTTTTATACCAAAACGAGCTATATCTGAACACATCGGTTTTACAAGTATCCACGTGATACGCGTCAAAACTTTTTCTCTTATAAATGCGCGAAAAGCATGTATTCGTGCTTATTACAACGAAACAAGCTGTGTTAGACAGAAACGAGTTAAATCTGAACACACCGGTTTTACAAGTATCCACGTGATACGCGTCAAAACTTTTTCTCTTATAACGGCGCGAAAAGCATGTATTCGTGCTTAATACAACGAAACAAGCTGTTTTAGACCGAAACGAGCTAAATCACAACACATCGGTTTTACAAGTATCCACGTGATACGCGTCAAAACTTTTTCTCTTATAACTGCGCGAAAAGCATGTATTCGTGCTTAATCCAACAAAACAAGTTGTTTTAGACCGAAACGAGGTAAATCACAACACATCGGTTTTACAAGTTTTCCTCTGATACGCGTCAAAACTTTTTCTCTTATAACTACCCGAAAAGCATGTATTCGTGCTTAATAGAACGAAACAAGCTGTTTTAGACCGAACCGAGCTAAATCTGAACACATCGGTTTTACAAGTTCTCCTCTGCTACGCGTCAAAACTTTTTCTCTTATAACTACGCGAAAAGCATGTATTCGTGCTTAATACAACGAAACAAGCTGTTTTAGACCGAAACGAGCTATATCTGAACACATCGGTTTTACAAGTATCCACGTGATACGCGTCAGAACGTTTTCTCTTATAAATGCGCGAAAAGCATGTATTCGTGCATAATACAACGAAACAAGCTGTGTTAGACCGAAACGAGCTATATCTGAACACATCGGTTTTACAAGTATCCACGTGATACTCGTCAAAGCTTATTCTCTTATAACTGCGCGAAAAGCATGTATTCGTGCTTAATACAACTAAACAAGCTTTTTTAGTCCGAAACAAGCTAAATCACAACACATCGGTTTTTACAAGTGTTCCTCTGATACGCGTCTAAACTTTTTCTCTTATAACTGCGCGAAAAGCATGTATTCGTGCTTAAAACAACGAAACAAGCTGTTTTAGTCCGAAACGAGCTAAATCACAACACATCGGTTTTACAAGTGTTCCTCTGATACGCGTCAAAACTTTTTCTCTTATAACTGCGCGAAAAGCATGTATTCGTGCTTAAAACAACGAAACAATCTGTTTTAGACCGAGATCAGCTAAATCTGAACACATCGGTTTTACAAGTGTCCCTCTAATACGCGTCAAAACTTTTTCTTCTATAACTGCGCGAAAAGCATGTATTCGTGCTTAAAACAACGAAACAAGCTGTTTTATAGCAAAACGAGCTATCGGTTTTACTAGTATCCACGTGATACGCGTCAAAACGTTTTCTCTTATAACTGCGCGAAAAGCTTGTATTCGTGCTTAATCCAACGAAACAATCTGTTTTAGACCGAAACGAGGTAAATCACAACACATCGGTTTTACAAGTTTTCCTCAGATACGCGTCAAAACTTTTTCTCTTATAACTGCGCGAAAAGCATGTATTCCTGCTTAATCCAACGAAACAAGCTGTTTTAGACCGAAACGAGGTAAATCTGAACACATCGGTTTTACGTGTTCCTCTGATACGCGTCAAAACTTTTTTTCTTATAACTGCGCGAAAAGCATGTATTCGTGCTTAATACAACGAAACAAGCTGTTTTAGACCGAAACGAGCTAAACCACAACACATCGGTTTTACAAGTCTCTCTAATAGGCGTCAAAACTTTTTCTCTTATAAATGCGCGAAAAGCATGTATTCGTGCTTAATACAACGAAACAAGCTGTGTTAGACAGAAACGAGCTAAATCTGAACACATCAACGTCAACACATACGCGTCAACTTTTTCTCTTATAACTGCGCGAAAAGCATGTATTCGTGATTAATCCAACGAAACAAGCTGTTTTAGACCGAAACGAGCTAAATCACAACACATTGGTTTTACGAGTGTTCCTCTGATACGCGTCAAAACTTTTTCTCTTAAACTGCGCGAAAAGCATGTATTCGTGCTTAATACAACGAAACAAGCGGTTTTAGACCGAAACGAGCTAAATCACAACACATCGGTTTTACAAGTATCCACGTGATACGCGTCAAAACTTTTTCTCTTATAACTGCGCGAAAAGCATGTATTCGTGCTTAATCCAACGAAACAAGTTGTTTTAGACCGAAACGAGGTAAATCACAACACATCGGTTTTACAAGTTTTCCTCTGATACGCGTCAAAACTTTTTCTCTTATAACTGCGCGAAAAGCATGTATTCGTGCTTAATACAACTAAACAAGCTTTTTTAGTCCGAAACGAGCTAAATCACAACACATTGGTTTTTACAAGTGTTCCTCTGATACGCGTCTAAACTTTTTCTCTTATAACTGCGCGAAAAGCATGTATTCGTGCTTAAAACAAAGAAACAAGCTGTTTTAGTCCGAAACGAGCTAAATCACAACACATCGGTTTTACTAGTGTTTCTCTGATACGCGTCAAAACTTTTTCTCTTATAACTGCGCGAAAAGCATGTATTCGTGCTTAAAACAACGAAACAAGCTGTTTTAGACCGAGATGAGCTAAATCTGAACACATCGGTTTTACAAGTGTCCCTCTAATACGCGTCAAAACGTTTTCTTCTATAACTGCGCGAAAAGCATGTATTCGTGCTTAAAACAACGAAACAAGCTGTTTTATACAAAAACGAGCTATATCTGAACACATCGGTTTTACAAGTATCCACGTGATACGCGTCAAAACTTTTTCTCTTATAAATGCGCGAAAAGCATGTATTCGTGCTTAATACAACGAAACAAGCTGTGTTAGACAGAAACGAGCTAAATCTGAACACATCGGTTTTACAAGTATCCACGTGATACGCGTCAAAACTTTTTCTCTTATAACTGCGCGAAAAGCATGTATTCGTGCTTAATAGAACGAAACAAGCTGTTTTAGACCGAAACGAGCTAAATCTGAACACATCGGTTTTACAAGTTCTCCTCTGATACGCGTCAAAACTTTTTCTCTTATAACTGCGCGAAAAGCATGTATTCGTGCTTAATACAACGAAACAAGCTGTTTTAGACCGAAACGAGCTAAACCACAACACATCGGTTTTACAAGTCTCCCTAATAGGCGTCAAAACTTTTTCTCTTATAAATGCGTGAAAAGCATGTATTCGTGCCTAATACAACGAAAAAGCTGTGTTAGACAGAAACGAGCTAAATCTGAACACATCAACGTCAACACATACGCGTCAACTTTTTCTCTTATAACTGCGCGAAAAGCATGTATTCGTGATTAATCCAACGAAACAAGCTGTTTTAGACCGAAACGAGCTAAATCACAACACATTGGTTTTACGAGTGTTCCTCTGATACGCGTCAAAACTTTTTCTTTTAAACTGCGCGAAAAGCATGTATTCGTGCTTAATACAACGAAACAAGCTCTTTTAGACCGAAACGAGCTAAATCACAACACATCGGTTTTACAAGTGTCCCTGTGACACGCGGCAAAACGTTTTCTCTTATAACAACGCGAAAAGCATGTATTCGTGCTTAATACAACTGAACAAGCTGTTTTAGTCTGAAACGAGCTAAATCACAACACATCGGTTTTACAAGTGTTCCCCTGATACGCGTCTAAACTTTTTCTCTTATAACTGCGCGAAAAGCATGTATTCGTGCTTAAAACAACGAAACAAGCTGTTTTAGACCAAGATGAGCTAAATCTGAACACATCGGTTTTACAAGTGTCCCTCTAATACGCGTCAAAACTTTTTCTTCTATAACAGCGCGAAAAGCATGTATTCGTGCTTAAAACATCGAAACAAGCGGTTTTAGACCGAAACGAGCTAAATCACAACACATCGGTTTTACAAGTATCCACGTGATACGCGTCAAAACTTTTTCTCTTATAACTGCGCGAAAAGCATGTATTCGTGCTTAATCCAACGAAACAAGCTGTTTTAGACCAAGATGAGCTAAATCTGAACACATCGGTTTTACAAGTGTCCCTCTAATACGCGTCAAAACGTTTTCTTCTATAACTGCGCGAAAAGCATGTATTCTGCTTAAAACATCGAAACAAGCGGTTTTAGACCGAAACGAGCTAAATCACAACACATCGGTTTTACAAGTATCCACGTGATACGCGTCAAAACTTTTTCTCTTATAACTGCGCGAAAAGCATGTATTCGTGCCTAATCCAACGAAACAAGTTGTTTTAGACCGAAACGAGGTAAATCACAACACACCGGTTTTACAAGTGTTCCTCTGATACGCGTCAAAACTTTTTCTCTTATAACTGCGCGAAAAGCATGTATTCGTGCTTAAAACATCGAAACAAGCGGTTTTAGACCGAAACGAGCTAAATCAGAACACATCGGTTTTACAAGTATCCACGTGATACGCGTCAAAACTTTTTCACTTATAACTGCGCGAAAAGCATGTATTCGTGCTTAATCAAACGAAACAAGTTGTTTTAGACCGAAACGAGGTAAATCACAACACATCGGTTTTACAAGTTTTCCTCTCATACGCGTCAAAACTTTTTCTCTTATAACTGCGCGAAAAGCATGTATTCGTGCCTAATAGAACGAAACAAGCTGTTTTAGACCGAAACGAGCTAAATTACAACACATCGGTTTTACAAGTTCTCCTCTGCTACGCGTCAAAACTTTTTCTCTTATAACTACGCGAAAAGCATGTATTCGTGCTTAATACAAGGAAACAAGCTGTTTTAGACCGAAACGGGCTATATGTGAACACATCGGTTTTACAAGTATCCACGTGATACGCGTCAGAACGTTTTCTCTTATAAATGCGCGAAAAGCATGTATTCGTGCATAATACAACGAAACAAGCTGTGTTAGACCGAAACGAGCTATATCTGAACACATCGGTTTTACAAGTATCCACGTGATACTCGTCAAAGCTTATTCTCTTATAACTGCGCGAAAAGCATGTATTCGTGCTTAATACAACTAAACAAGCTTTTTTAGTCCGAAACGAGCTAAATCACAACACATCGGTTTTTACAAGTGTTCCTCTGATACGCGTCTAAACTTTTTCTCTTATAACTGCGCGAAAAGCATGTATTCATGCTTAAAACAACGAAACAAGCTGTTTTAGTCCGAAACGAGCTAAATCACAACACACCGGTTTTACAAGTGTTCCTCTGATACGCGTCAAAACTTTTTCTCTTATAACTGCGCGAAAAGCATGTATTCGTGCTTAAAACATCGAACGAAACAAGCGGTTTTAGACCGAAACGAGCTAAATCAGAACACATCGGTTTTACAAGTATCCACGTGATACGCGTCAAAACTTTTTCACTTATAACTGCGCGAAAAGCATGTATTCGTGCTTAATCAAACGAAACAAGTTGTTTTAGACCGAAACGAGGTAAATCACAACACATCGGTTTTACAAGTTTTCCTCTCATACGCGTCAAAACTTTTTCTCTTATAACTGCGCGAAAAGCATGTATTCGTGCCTAATAGAACGAAACAAGCTGTTTTAGACCGAAACGAGGTAAATCGCAACACATCGGTTTTACGTGTTCCTCTGATACGCGTCAAAACTTTTTTTCTTATAACTGCGCGAAAAGCATGTATTCGTGCTTAATACAACGAAACAAGCTGTTTGAGACCGAAACGAGCTAAATCACAACACATCGGTTTTACAAGTTTTCCTCTGATACGCGTCTATACTTTTTCTCTTATAACTGCGCGAAAAGCATGTATTTGTGCTCAAAACAACGAAACAAGCTGTTTTAGTCCTAAACGAGCTAAATCACAACACATCGGTTTTACAAGTGTTCCTCTGATACGCGTCAAAACTTTTTCTCTTATAACTGCGCGAAAAGCATGTATTCGTGCTTAAAACAACGAAACAAGCTGTTTTAGACCGAGATGAGCTAAATCTGAACACGCGAGTGGCAGATCGGGCTAGTTGGTAATTTTCCATAATGCGATACAGCGCGAATAAAGACGGGGACGAAGCGAGACAAGACACCACAGCGAGACAAGACACCACAGTGTCTTGTCTCGCTTCGTCCCCGTCTTTATTCGCGCTGTATCGCATTATGGAAAATCTGAACACATCGGTTTTACAAGTGTCCCTTTAATACGCCTCAAAACTTTTTCTTCTATAACTGCGCGAAAAGCATGTATTCGTGCTTAAAACAACGAAACAAGCTGTTTTATACCAAAACGAGCTATATCTGAACACATCGGTTTTACAAGTATCCACGTGATACGCGTCAAAACTTTTTCTCTTATAACTGCGCGAAAAGCATGTATTCCTGCTTAAACAACGAAACAAGCTGTTTTAGACCGAAAAGAGGTAAATCTGAGCACATCGGTTTTACAAGTGTTCCTGTGATACGCGTCAAAACTTTTTCTCATAACTGCGCGAAAAGCATGTATTCGTGCTTAATACAACGAAACAAGCTGTTTTAGACCGAAACGAGCTAAATCACAACACATCGGTTTTACAAGTTTTCCTCTGATACACGTCAAAACTTTTTCTCTTATAACTGTGCGAAAAGCTTGTATTCCTGCTTAATACAACGAAACAAGCTGTTTTAGACCGAAACGAGCTAAATCACAACACATCGGTTTTACAAGTATCCACGTGATACGCGTCAAAACTTTTTCTCTTATAACTGCGCGAAAAGCATGTATTCGTGCTTAATCCAACGAAACAAGTTGTTTTAGACCGAAACGAGGTAAATCACAACACATCGGTTTTACAAGTTTTCCTCTGATACGCGTCAAAACTTTTTCTCTTATAACTGCGCGAAAAGCATGTATTCGTGCTTAATACAACTAAACAAGCTTTTTTAGTCCGAAACGAGCTAAATCACAACACATCGGTTTTTACAAGTGTTCCTCTGATACGCGTCTAAACATTTTCTCTTATAACTGCGCGAAAAGCATGTATTCGTGCTTAAAACAACGAAACAAGCTGTTTTAGTCCGAAACGAGCTAAATCACAACACATCGGTTTTACAAGTGTTCCTCTGATACGCGTCAAAACTTTTTCTCTTATAACTGCGCAAAAAGCATGTATTCGTGCTTAAAACAACGAAAAAAGCTGTTTTAGACCGAAACGAGCTAAATCACAACACATCGGTTTTACAAGTTCTCCTCTGCTACGCGTCAAAACTTTTTCTCTTATAACTACGCGAAAAGCATGTATTCGTGCTTAATACAACGAAACAAGTTGTTTTAGACCGAAACGAGCTATATCTGAACACATCGGTTTTACAAGTATCCAGGTGATACGTCAAAACGTTTTCTCTTATAAATGCGCGAAAAGCATGTATTCGTGCATAATACAACGAAACAAGCTGTGTTAGACCGAAACGAGCTATATCTGAACACATCGGTTTTACAAGTATCCACGTGACACTCGTCAAAGCTTTTTCTCTTATAACTGCGCGAAAAGCATGTATTCGTGCTTAATACAACTAAACAAGCTTTTTTAGTCCGAAACAAGCTAAATCACAACACATCGGTTTTTACAAGTGTTCCTCTGATACGCGTCTATACTTTTTCTCTTATAACTGCGCGAAAAGCATGTATTTGTGCTCAAAACAACGAAACAAGCTGTTTTAGTCCGAAACGAGCTAAATCACAACACATCGGTTTTACAAGTGTTCCTCTGATACGCGTCAAAACTTTTTCTCTTATAACTGCGCGAAAAGCATGTATTCGTGCTTAAAACAACGAAACAAGCTGTTTTAGACCGAGATGAGCTAAATCTGAACACGCGAGTGGCAGATCGGGCTAGTTGGTAATTTTCCATAATGCGATACAGCGCGAATAAAGACGGGGACGAAGCGAGACAAGACACCACAGCGAGACAAGACACCACAGTGTCTTGTCTCGCTTCGTCCCCGTCTTTATTCGCGCTGTATCGCATTATGGAAAATCTGAACACATCGGTTTTACAAGTGTCCCTTTAATACGCCTCAAAACTTTTTCTTCTATAACTGCGCGAAAAGCATGTATTCGTGCTTAAAACAACGAAACAAGCTGTTTTATACCAAAACGAGCTATATCTGAACACATCGGTTTTACAAGTATCCACGTGATACGCGTCAAAACTTTTTCTCTTATAACTGCGCGCAAAGCATGTATTCGTGCTTAATCCAACGAAACAAGCTGTTTTAGACCGAAACGAGGTAAATCACAACACATCGGTTTTACAAGTTTTCCTCAGATACGCGTCAAAACTTTTTCTCTTATAACTACGCGAAAAGCATGTATTCGTGCTTAATACAACGAAACAAGCTGCTTTAGCCCGAAACGAGCTATATCTGAACACATCGGTTTTACAAGTATCCACGTGATACTCGTCAAAGCTTTTTCTCTTATAACTGCGCGAAAAGCATGTATTCGTGCTTAATCCAACGAAACAAGCTGTTTTAGACCGAAACGAGGTAAATCACAACACATCGGTTTTACAAGTTCTCCTCTGCTACGCGTCAAAACTTTTTCTCCTATAACTACGCGAAAAGCATGTATTCGTGCTTAATACAACGAAACAAGCTGCTTTAGCCCGAAACGAGCTATATCTGAACACATCGGTTTTACAAGTATCCACGTGATACTCGTCAAAGCTTTTTCTCTTATAACTGCGCGAAAAGCATGTATTCGTGCTTAATCCAACGAAACAAGCTGTTTTAGACCGAAACGAGGTAAATCACAACACATCGGTTTTACAAGTTTTCCTCAGATACGCGTCAAAACTTTTTCTCTTATAACTGCGCGAAAAGCATGTATTCCTGCTTAATCCAACGAAACAAGCTGGTTTAGACCGAAACGAAGTAAATCTGAACACATCGGTTTTACAAGTGTTCCTCTGATACGCGTCAAAACTTTTTCTCTTATAACTGCGCGAAAAGAATGTATTCGTGCTTAATACAACGAAACAAGCTGTTTTAGACCGAAACGAGCTAAATCACAACACATCGGTTTTACAAGTGTTAATCTGATACGCGTCAAAACTTTTTCTCTTATAACTGCGCGAAAAGCATGTATTCGTGATTAATCCAACGAAACAAGCTGTTTTAGACCGAAACGAGCTAAATCACAACACATCGGCTTTACAAGTCTCCCTGTGACACGCGTCAAAACGTTTTCTCTTATAACAGCGCGAAAAGCATGTATTCCTGCTTAATACAACGAAACAAGCTGTTTTAGACCGCAACGAGCTAAATCACAACACATCGGTTTTACAAGTGTTAATCTGATACGCGTCAAAACTTTTTCTCTTATAACTGCGCGAAAAGCATGTATTCGTGCTTAATACAACGAAACAAGCTGTTTTAGACCGAAACGAGCTCAATCACAACACATCGGTTTTACAAGTTTTCCTCTGATACGCGTCAAAATTTTTCTCTTATAACTGCGCGAAAAGCATGTATTCGTGCTTAATAGAACGAAACAAGCTGTTTTATACCGAAACGAGCTAAATCTGAACACATCGGTTTTACAAGTTCTCCTCTGATACGCGTCAAAACTCTTTCTCTTATAACTGCGCGAAAAGCATGTATTCGTGCTTAATACAACGAAACAAGCTGTTTTAGATCGAAACGAGCTAAACCACAACACATCAATTTTACAAGTTCTCTGCTACGCGTCAAAACTTTTTCTCCTATAACTACGCGAAAAGCATGTATTCGTGCTTAATACAACGAAACAAGCTGTTTTAGACCGAAACGAGCTATATCTGAACACATCGGTTTTACAAGTATCCACGTGATACTCGTCAAAGCTTTTTCTCTTATAACTGCGCGAAAAGCATGTATTCGTGCTTAATCCAACGAAACAAGCTGTTTTAGACCGAAACGAGGTAAATCACAACACATCGGTTTTACAAGTTTTCCTCAGATACGCGTCAAAACTTTTTCTCTTATAACTGCGCGAAAAGCATGTATTCCTGCTTAATCCAACGAAACAAGCTGGTTTAGACCGAAACGAAGTAAATCTGAACACATGGGTTTTACAAGTGTTCCTCTGATACGCGTCAAAACTTTTTCTCTTATAACTGCGCGAAAAGAATGTATTCGTGCTTAATACAACGAAACAAGCTGTTTTAGACCGAAACGAGCTAAATCACAACACATCGGTTTTACAAGTGTTAATCTGATAAGCGTCAAAACTTTTTCTCTTATAACTGCGCGAAAAGCATGTATTCGTGCTTAATACAACGAAACAAGCTGTTTTAGACCGAAACGAGCTAAACCACAACACATCGGTTTTACAAGTCTCCCTAATACGCGTCAAAACTTTTTCTCTTATAAATGCGCGAAAAGCATGTATTCGTGATTATTCCAACGAAACAAGCTGTTTTAGACCGAAACGAGCTAAATCACAACACATTGGTTTTACGAGTGTTCCTCTGATACGCGTCAAAACTTTTTCTCTTAAACTGCGCGAAAAGCATGTATTCGTGCATAATACAACGAAACAAGCTGTTTTAGTTCGAAACGAGCTAAATCACAACACATCGGTTTTACGTCTCCCTATAATACGCGTCAAAACGTTTTCTTCTATAACTGCGCGAAAAGCATGTTTTCGTGTTTAAAGCATCGAAACAAGCGGTTTTAGACAGAAACGAGCTAAATCACAACACATCGGTTTTACAAGTATCCACGTGATACGCGTCAAAACTTTTTCTCTTATAACTGCGCGAAAAGCATGTATTCGTGCTTATTCCAACGAAACAAGCTGTTTTAGACCGAAACGAGCTAAATCACAACACATCTGTTTTACAAGTATCCACGTGATACGCGTCAAAACTTTTTCTCTTATAAATGCGCGAAAAGCATGTATTCGTGCTTAATACAACTAAACAAGTTGTTTTAGACCGAAACGAGGTAAACCACAACACATCGGTTTTACAAGTTTTCCTCTGATACGTGTCAAAACTTTTTCTCTTATAACTGCGCGAAAAGCATGTATTCGTGCTTAATAGAACGAAACAAGCTGTTTTAGACCGAAACGAGCTAAATCTGAACACATCGGTTGTACAAGTTCTCCTCTGATACGCGTCAAAATTTTTCTCTTATAACTGCGCGAAAAGCATGTATTCGTGCTTAATACAACGAAACAAGCTGGTTTAGACCGAAACGAGGTAAATCTGAACACATCGGTTTTACAAGTGTTCCTCTGATACGCGTCAAAACTTTTTCTCTTATAACTGCGCGAAAAGCATGTATTCGTGCTTAATACAACGAAACAAGCTGTTTTAGACCGAAACGAGCTAAATCACAACACATCGGTTTTACAAGTGTTAATCTGATACGCGTCAAAACTTTTTCTCTTATAACTGCGCGAAAAGCATGTATTCGTGCTTAATACAACGAAACAAGCTGTTTTAGACCGAAACGAGCTAAACCACAACACATCGGTTTTACAAGTCTCCCTAATACGCGTCAAAACTTTTTCTCTTATAAATGCGCGAAAAGCATGTATTCGTGCTTAATACAACGAAACAAGCTGTGTTAGACAGAAACGAGCTAAATCTGAACACATCAACGTCAACACATACGCGTCAACTTTTTCTCTTATAACTGCGCGAAAAGCATGTATTCGCGATTAATCCAACGAAACAAGCTGTTTTAGACCGAAACGAGCTAAATCACAGCACATTGGTTTTACGAGTGTTCCTCTGATACGCGTCAAACCTTTTTCTCTTATAACTGCGCGAAAAGCATGTATTCGTGCTTAATACAACGAAACAAGCTGTTTTAGACCGAAACGAGCTAAATCACAACACATCGGTTTTACAAGTCTCCCAAATACGCGTCAAAACGTTTTCTTCTATAACTGCGCGAAAAGCATGTATTCGTGCTTAAAACATCGAAACAAGCGGTTTTAGACCGAAACGAGCTAAATCACAACACATCTGTTTTACAAGTATCCACGTGATACGCGTCAAAACTTTTTCTCTTATAAATGCGCGAAAAGCATGTATTCGTGCTTAATACAACGAAACAAGCTGTGTTAGACCGAAACGAGCTAAATCTGAACACATCGGATTTACAAGTGTCCCTGTGACACGCGTCAAAACGTTTTCTCTTATAACAGCGCGAAAAGCATGAATTCGTGCTTAATTCAACTAAACAAGCAGTTTTAGTCCGAAACGAGCTAAATCACAACACATCGGTTTTACAAGTGTTCCCCTGATACGCGTCTAAACTTTTTCTCTTATAACTGCGCGAAAAGCTTGTATTCGTGCTTAAAAGAACGAAACAAGCTGTTTTAGACCGAGATGAGCTAAATCTGAACACATCGGTTTTACAAGTGTCCCTCTAATACGCGTGAAAACTTTTTCTTCTATAACTGCTTGAAAAGCATGTATTCGTGCTTAAAACATCGAAACAAGCGGTTTTAGACCGAAACGAGATAAATCACAACACATCGGTTTTACAAGTATCCACGTAATACGCGTCAAAACTTTTTCTCTTATAACTGCGCGAAAAGCATGTATTCGTGCTTAATCCAACGAAACAAGTTGTTTTAGACCGAAACGAGGTAAATCACTTCACATCGGTTTTACAAGTTTTCCTCTGATACGCGTCAAAACTTTTTCTCTTATAACTGCGCGAAAAGCATGTATTCGTGCTTAATAGAACGAAACAAGCTGTTTTAGACCGAAACGAGCTAAATCTGAACACATCGGTTGTACAAGTTCTCCTCTGATACGCGTCAAAACTTTTTCTCTTATAACTGCGCGAAAAGCATGTATTCGTGCTTAATAGAACGAAACAAGCTGTTTTAGACCGAAACGAGCTAAATCTGAACACCGGTTGTACAAGTTCTCCTCTGATACGCGTCAAAATTTTTCTCTTATAACTGCGCGAAAAGCATGTATTCGTGCTTAATACAACGAAGCAAGCTGTTTTAGACCGAAACGAGCTAAATCACAACACCTCGGTTTTACAAGTTCTCCTCTGCTACGCGTCAAAACTTTGTCTCTTATAACTACGCGAAAAGCATGTATTCGTGCTTAATACAACGAAACAAGCTGTTTTAGACCGAAACGAGCTATATCTGAACACATCGGTTTTACAAGTATCCACGTGATACGCGTCAAAACGTTTTCTCTTATAAATGCGCGAAAAGCATGTATTTGTGCATAATACAACGAAACAAGCTGTGTTCGACCGAAACGAGCTATATCTGAACACATGAGTTTTACAAGTATCCACGTGATACTCGTCAAAGCTTTTTCTCTTATAACTGCGCGAAAAGCATGTATTCGTGCTTAATACAACTAAACAAGCTTTTTTAGTCCGAAACGAGCTAAATCACAACACATCGGTTTTTACAAGTGTTCCTCTGATACGGGTCTAAACTTTTTCTCTTATAACTGCGCGAAAAGCATGTATTCGTGCTTAAAACAACGAAACAAGCTGTTTTAGTCCGAAACGAGCTAAATAACAACACATCGGTTTTACAAGTATCCACGTGATACTTGCGCGAAAAGCATGTATTCGTGCTTAATCCAACGAAACAAGTTGTTTTAGACCGAAACGAGGTAAATCACAACACATCGGTTTTACAAGTTTTCCTCTGATACGCGTCAAAACGTTTTCTCTTATAACTGCGCGAAAAGCATGTATTCGTGCTTAATAGAACGAAACAAGCTGTTTTATACCGAAACGAGCTAAATCTGAACACATCGGTTTTACAAGTTCTCCTCTGATACGCGTCAAAACTTTTTCTCTTATAACTGCGCGAAAAGCATGTATTCGTGCTTAATACAACGAAACAAGCTGTTTTAGACTGAAACGAGCTAAATCACAACAGATCGGTTTTACAAGTTCTCTTTTGCTAGGCGTCAAAACTTTTTCTCTTATAACTACGCGAAAAGCATGTATTCGTGCTTAACACAACGAAACAAGCTGTTTTAGACCGAAACGAGCTATATCTGAACACATCGGTTTTACAAGTATCCACGTGATACTCGTCAAAGCTTTTTCTCTTATAACTGCGCGAAAAGCATGTATTCGTGCTTAATACAACTAAACAAGCTTTTTTAGTCCGAAACGAGCTAAATCACAACACATCGGTTTTTACAAATGTTCCTCTGATACGCGTCTAAACTTTTTCTCTTATAACTGCGCGAAAAGCATGTATTCGTGCTTAAAACAACGAAACAAGCTGTTTTAGTCCGAAACGAGCTAAATCACAACACATCGGTTTTACAAGTGTTCCTCTGATACGCGTCAAAACTTTTTCTCTTATAACTGCGCGAAAAGCATGTATTCGTGCTTAAAACAACGAAACAATCTGTTTTAGACCGAGATCAGCTAAATCTGAACACATCGGTTTTACAAGTGTCCCTCTAATACGCGTCAAAACTTTTTCTTCTATAACTGCGCGAAAAGCATGTATTCGTGCTTAAAACAACGAAACAAGCTGTTTTATAGCAAAACGAGCTATCGGTTTTACTAGTATCCACGTGATACGCGTCAAAACGTTTTCTCTTATAACTGCGCGAAAAGCTTGTATTCGTGCTTAATCCAACGAAACAAGCTGTTTTAGACCGAAACGAGGTAAATCACAACACATCGGTTTTACAAGTTTTCCTCAGATACGCGTCAAAACTTTTTCTCTTATAACTGCGCGAAAAGCATGTATTCCTGCTTAATCCAACGAAACAAGCTGTTTTAGACCGAAACGAGGTAAATCTGAACACATCGGTTTTACGTGTTCCTCTGATACGCGTCAAAACTTTTTTTCTTATAACTGCGCGAAAAGCATGTATTCGTGCTTAATACAACGAAACAAGCTGTTTTAGACCGAAACGAGCTAAACCACAACACATCGGTTTTACAAGTCTCTCTAATAGGCGTCAAAACTTTTTCTCTTATAAATGCGCGAAAAGCATGTATTCGTGCTTAATACAACGAAACAAGCTGTGTTAGACAGAAACGAGCTAAATCTGAACACATCAACGTCAACACATACGCGTCAACTTTTTCTCTTATAACTGCGCGAAAAGCATGTATTCGTGATTAATCCAACGAAACAAGCTGTTTTAGACCGAAACGAGCTAAATCACAACACATTGGTTTTACGAGTGTTCCTCTGATACGCGTCAAAACTTTTTCTCTTAAACTGCGCGAAAAGCATGTATTCGTGCTTAATACAACGAAACAAGCGGTTTTAGACCGAAACGAGCTAAATCACAACACATCGGTTTTACAAGTATCCACGTGATACGCGTCAAAACTTTTTCTCTTATAACTGCGCGAAAAGCATGTATTCGTGCTTAATCCAACGAAACAAGTTGTTTTAGACCGAAACGAGGTAAATCACAACACATCGGTTTTACAAGTTTTCCTCTGATACGCGTCAAAACTTTTTCTCTTATAACTGCGCGAAAAGCATGTATTCGTGCTTAATACAACTAAACAAGCTTTTTTAGTCCGAAACGAGCTAAATCACAACACATTGGTTTTTACAAGTGTTCCTCTGATACGCGTCTAAACTTTTTCTCTTATAACTGCGCGAAAAGCATGTATTCGTGCTTAAAACAACGAAACAAGCTGTTTTAGTCCGAAACGAGCTAAATCACAACACATCGGTTTTACAAGTGTTCCTCTGATACGCGTCAAAACTTTTTCTCTTATAACTGCGCGAAAAGCATGTATTCGTGCTTAAAACAACGAAACAAGCTGTTTTAGACCGAGATGAGCTAAATCTGAACACATCGGTTTTACAAGTGTCCCTCTAATACGCGTCAAAACGTTTTCTTCTATAACTGCGCGAAAAGCATGTATTCGTGCTTAAAACAACGAAACAAGCTGTTTTATACAAAAACGAGCTATATCTGAACACATCGGTTTTACAAGTATCCACGTGATACGCGTCAAAACTTTTTCTCTTATAAATGCGCGAAAAGCATGTATTCGTGCTTAATACAACGAAACAAGCTGTGTTAGACAGAAACGAGCTAAATCTGAACACATCGGTTTTACAAGTATCCACGTGATACGCGTCAAAACTTTTTCTCTTATAACTGCGCGAAAAGCATGTATTCGTGCTTAATAGAACGAAACAAGCTGTTTTAGACCGAAACGAGCTAAATCTGAACACATCGGTTTTACAAGTTCTCCTCTGATACGCGTCAAAACTTTTTCTCTTATAACTGCGCGAAAAGCATGTATTCGTGCTTAATACAACGAAACAAGCTGTTTTAGACCGAAACGAGCTAAACCACAACACATCGGTTTTACAAGTCTCCCTAATAGGCGTCAAAACTTTTTCTCTTATAAATGCGTGAAAAGCATGTATTCGTGCCTAATACAACGAAAAAGCTGTGTTAGACAGAAACGAGCTAAATCTGAACACATCAACGTCAACACATACGCGTCAACTTTTTCTCTTATAACTGCGCGAAAAGCATGTATTCGTGAATAATCCAACGAAACAAGCTGTTTTAGACCGAAACGAGCTAAATCACAACACATTGGTTTTACGAGTGTTCCTCTGATACGCGTCAAAACTTTTTCTTTTAAACTGCGCGAAAAGCATGTATTCGTGCTTAATACAACGAAACAAGCTCTTTTAGACCGAAACGAGCTAAATCACAACACATCGGTTTTACAGGTGTCCCTGTGACACGCGGCAAAACGTTTTCTCTTATAACAACGCGAAAAGCATGTATTCGTGCTTAATACAACTGAACAAGCTGTTTTAGTCTGAAACGAGCTAAATCACAACACATCGGTTTTACAAGTGTTCCCCTGATACGCGTCTAAACTTTTTCTCTTATAACTGCGCGAAAAGCCTGTATTCGTGCTTAAAACAACGAAACAAGCTGTTTTAGACCAAGATGAGCTAAATCTGAACACATCGGTTTTACAAGTGTCCCTCTAATACGCGTCAAAACTTTTTCTTCTATAACAGCGCGAAAAGCATGTATTCGTGCTTAAAACATCGAAACAAGCGGTTTTAGACCGAAACGAGCTAAATCACAACACATCGGTTTTACAAGTATCCACGTGATACGCGTCAAAACTTTTTCTCTTATAACTGCGCGAAAAGCATGTATTCGTGCTTAATCCAACGAAACAAGCTGTTTTAGACCAAGATGAGCTAAATCTGAACACATCGGTTTTACAAGTGTCCCTCTAATACGCGTCAAAACGTTTTCTTCTATAACTGCGCGAAAAGCATGTATTCTGCTTAAAACATCGAAACAAGCGGTTTTAGACCGAAACGAGCTAAATCACAACACATCGGTTTTACAAGTATCCACGTGATACGCGTCAAAACTTTTTCTCTTATAACTGCGCGAAAAGCATGTATTCGTGCCTAATCCAACGAAACAAGTTGTTTTAGACCGAAACGAGGTAAATCACAACACACCGGTTTTACAAGTGTTCCTCTGATACGCGTCAAAACTTTTTCTCTTATAACTGCGCGAAAAGCATGTATTCGTGCTTAAAACATCGAAACAAGCGGTTTTAGACCGAAACGAGCTAAATCAGAACACATCGGTTTTACAAGTATCCACGTGATACGCGTCAAAACTTTTTCACTTATAACTGCGCGAAAAGCATGTATTCGTGCTTAATCAAACGAAACAAGTTGTTTTAGACCGAAACGAGGTAAATCACAACACATCGGTTTTACAAGTTTTCCTCTCATACGCGTCAAAACTTTTTCTCTTATAACTGCGCGAAAAGCATGTATTCGTGCCTAATAGAACGAAACAAGCTGTTTTAGACCGAAACGAGCTAAATTACAACACATCGGTTTTACAAGTTCTCCTCTGCTACGCGTCAAAACTTTTTCTCTTATAACTACGCGAAAAGCATGTATTCGTGCTTAATACAAGGAAACAAGCTGTTTTAGACCGAAACGGGCTATATGTGAACACATCGGTTTTACAAGTATCCACGTGATACGCGTCAGAACGTTTTCTCTTATAAATGCGCGAAAAGCATGTATTCGTGCATAATACAACGAAACAAGCTGTGTTAGACCGAAACGAGCTATATCTGAACACATCGGTTTTACAAGTATCCACGTGATACTCGTCAAAGCTTATTCTCTTATAACTGCGCGAAAAGCATGTATTCGTGCTTAATACAACTAAACAAGCTTTTTTAGTCCGAAACGAGCTAAATCACAACACATCGGTTTTTACAAGTGTTCCTCTGATACGCGTCTAAACTTTTTCTCTTATAACTGCGCGAAAAGCATGTATTCATGCTTAAAACAACGAAACAAGCTGTTTTAGTCCGAAACGAGCTAAATCACAACACACCGGTTTTACAAGTGTTCCTCTGATACGCGTCAAAACTTTTTCTCTTATAACTGCGCGAAAAGCATGTATTCGTGCTTAAAACATCGAACGAAACAAGCGGTTTTAGACCGAAACGAGCTAAATCAGAACACATCGGTTTTACAAGTATCCACGTGATACGCGTCAAAACTTTTTCACTTATAACTGCGCGAAAAGCATGTATTCGTGCTTAATCAAACGAAACAAGTTGTTTTAGACCGAAACGAGGTAAACCACAACACATCGGTTTTACAAGTTTTCCTCTCATACGCGTCAAAACTTTTTCTCTTATAACTGCGCGAAAAGCATGTATTCGTGCCTAATAGAACGAAACAAGCTGTTTTAGACCGAAACGAGGTAAATCGCAACACATCGGTTTTACGTGTTCCTCTGATACGCGTCAAAACTTTTTTTCTTATAACTGCGCGAAAAGCATGTATTCGTGCTTAATACAACGAAACAAGCTGTTTGAGACCGAAACGAGCTAAATCACAACACATCGGTTTTACAAGTTTTCCTCTGATACGCGTCTATACTTTTTCTCTTATAACTGCGCGAAAAGCATGTATTTGTGCTCAAAACAACGAAACAAGCTGTTTTAGTCCTAAACGAGCTAAATCACAACACATCGGTTTTACAAGTGTTCCTCTGATACGCGTCAA
This sequence comes from Amblyomma americanum, assembly GCF_052857255.1. Lineage (NCBI taxonomy): Eukaryota > Metazoa > Arthropoda > Arachnida > Ixodida > Ixodidae > Amblyomma > Amblyomma americanum. The sequence goes on along the minus strand of NW_027526719.1, from coordinate 66,673 downwards.
AACTTTTTCTCTTATAACTGCGCGAAAAGCATGTATTCGTGCTTAAAACAACGAAACAAGCTGTTTTAGACCGAGATGAGCTAAATCTGAACACGCGAGTGGCAGATCGGGCTAGTTGGTAATTTTCCATAATGCGATACAGCGCGAATAAAGACGGGGACGAAGCGAGACAAGACACCACAGCGAGACAAGACACCACAGTGTCTTGTCTCGCTTCGTCCCCGTCTTTATTCGCGCTGTATCGCATTATGGAAAATCTGAACACATCGGTTTTACAAGTGTCCCTTTAATACGCCTCAAAACTTTTTCTTCTATAACTGCGCGAAAAGCATGTATTCGTGCTTAAAACAACGAAACAAGCTGTTTTATACCAAAACGAGCTATATCTGAACACATCGGTTTTACAAGTATCCACGTGATACGCGTCAAAACTTTTTCTCTTATAACTGCGCGAAAAGCATGTATTCGTGCTTAATCCAATGAAACAAGCTGTTTTAGACCGAAACGAGCTAAATCACAACACATCGGTTTTACAAGTTTTCCTCAGATACGCGTCAAAACGTTTTCTCTTATAACTGCGCGAAAAGCATGTATTCCTGCTTAAACAACGAAACAAGCTGTTTTAGACCGAAAAGAGGTAAATCTGAGCACATCGGTTTTACAAGTGTTCCTCTGATACGCGTCAAAACTTTTTCTCATAACTGCGCGAAAAGCATGTATTCGTGCTTAATACAACGAAACAAGCTGTTTTAGACCGAAACGAGCTAAATCACAACACATCGGTTTTACAAGTTTTCCTCTGATACACGTCAAAACTTTTTCTCTTATAACTGTGCGAAAAGCTTGTATTCCTGCTTAATACAACGAAACAAGCTGTTTTAGACCGAAACGAGCTAAATCACAACACATCGGTTTTACAAGTATCCACGTGATACGCGTCAAAACTTTTTCTCTTATAACTGCGCGAAAAGCATGTATTCGTGCTTAATCCATCGAAACAAGTTGTTTTAGACCGAAACGAGGTAAATCACAACACATCGGTTTTACAAGTTTTCCTCTGATACGCGTCAAAACTTTTTCTCTTATAACTGCGCGAAAAGCATGTATTCGTGCTTAATACAACTAAACAAGCTTTTTTAGTCCGAAACGAGCTAAATCACAACACATCGGTTTTTACAAGTGTTCCTCTGATACGCGTCTAAACATTTTCTCTTATAACTGCGCGAAAAGCATGTATTCGTGCTTAAAACAACGAAACAAGCTGTTTTAGTCCGAAACGAGCTAAATCACAACACATCGGTTTTACAAGTGTTCCTCTGATACGCGTCAAAACTTTTTCTCTTATAACTGCGCAAAAAGCATGTATTCGTGCTTAAAACAACGAAAAAAGCTGTTTTAGACCGAAACGAGCTAAATCACAACACATCGGTTTTACAAGTTCTCCTCTGCTACGCGTCAAAACTTTTTCTCTTATAACTACGCGAAAAGCATGTATTCGTGCTTAATACAACGAAACAAGTTGTTTTAGACCGAAACGAGCTATATCTGAACACATCGGTTTTACAAGTATCCAGGTGATACGTCAAAACGTTTTCTCTTATAAATGCGCGAAAAGCATGTATTCGTGCATAATACAACGAAACAAGCTGTGTTAGACCGAAACGAGCTATATCTGAACACATCGGTTTTACAAGTATCCACGTGACACTCGTCAAAGCTTTTTCTCTTATAACTGCGCGAAAAGCATGTATTCGTGCTTAATACAACTAAACAAGCTTTTTTAGTCCGAAACAAGCTAAATCACAACACATCGGTTTTTACAAGTGTTCCTCTGATACGCGTCTATACTTTTTCTCTTATAACTGCGCGAAAAGCATGTATTTGTGCTCAAAACAACGAAACAAGCTGTTTTAGTCCGAAACGAGCTAAATCACAACACATCGGTTTTACAAGTGTTCCTCTGATACGCGTCAAAACTTTTTCTCTTATAACTGCGCGAAAAGCATGTATTCGTGCTTAAAACAACGAAACAAGCTGTTTTAGACCGAGATGAGCTAAATCTGAACACGCGAGTGGCAGATCGGGCTAGTTGGTAATTTTCCATAATGCGATACAGCGCGAATAAAGACGGGGACGAAGCGAGACAAGACACCACAGCGAGACAAGACACCACAGTGTCTTGTCTCGCTTCGTCCCCGTCTTTATTCGCGCTGTATCGCATTATGGAAAATCTGAACACATCGGTTTTACAAGTGTCCCTTTAATACGCCTCAAAACTTTTTCTTCTATAACTGCGCGAAAAGCATGTATTCGTGCTTAAAACAACGAAACAAGCTGTTTTATACCAAAACGAGCTATATCTGAACACATCGGTTTTACAAGTATCCACGTGATACGCGTCAAAACTTTTTCTCTTATAACTGCGCGAAAAGCATGTATTCGAGCTTAATCCAACGAAACAAGCTGTTTTAGACCGAAACGAGCTAAATCACAACACATCGGTTTTACAAGTTTTCCTCAGATACGCGTCAAAACTTTTTCTCTTATAACTGCGCGAAAAGCATGTATTCCTGCTTAAACAACGAAACAAGCTCTTTTAGACCGAAAAGAGGTAAATCTGAGCACATCGGTTTTACAAGTGTTCCTCTGATACGCGTCAAAACTTTTTCTCATAACTGCGCGAAAAGCATGTATTCGTGCTTAATACAACGAAACAAGCTGTTTTAGACCGAAACGAGCTAAATCACAACACATCGGTTATACAAGTTTTCCTCTGATACACGTCAAAACTTTTTCTCTTATAACTGTGCGAAAAGCTTGTATTCCTGCTTAATACAACGAAACAAGCTGTTTTAGACCGAAACGAGCTAAATCACAACACATCGGTTTTACAAGTGTTAATCTGATACGCGTCAAAACTTTTTCTCTTATAACTGCGCGAAAAGCATGTATTCTTGCTTAAAACATCGAAACAAGCGGTTTTAGACCGAAACGAGCTAAATCACAACACATCGGTTTTACAAGTATCCACGTGATACGCGTCAAAACTTTTTCACTTATAACTGCGCGAAAAGCATGTATTCGTGCTTAATCAAACGAAACAAGTTGTTTTAGACCGAAACGAGGTAAATCACAACACATCGGTTTTACAATTTTTTCCTCTCATACGCGTCAAAACGTTTTCTCTTATAACTGCGCGAAAAGCATGTATTCGTGCCTAATAGAACGAAACAAGCTGTTTTAGACCGAAACGAGCTAAATCTGAACACATCGGTTTTACAAGTTCTCCTCTGATACGCGTCAAAACTTTTTCTCATAACTGCGCGAAAAGCATGTATTCGTGCCTAATACAACGAAACAAGCTGTTTTAGACCGAAACGAGCTAAATCACAACACATCGGTTTTACAAGTTTTCCTCTGATACACGTCAAAACGTTTTCTCTTATAACTGCGCGAAAAGCATGTATTCGTGCTTAAAACAACGAAACAAGCTGTTTTAGTCCGAAACGAGCTAAATCACAACACATCGGTTTTACAAGTGTTCCTCTGATACGCGTCAAATCTTTTTCTCTTATAACTGCGCGAAAAGCATGTATTCGTGCTTAAAACAACGAAACAATCTGTTTTAGCACGAGATCGGCTAAATCTGAACACATCGGTTTTACAAGTGTCCCTCTAATGCGCGTCAAAACTTTTTTTCTTATAACTGCGCGAAAAGCATGTATTCGTGCTTAATACAACGAAACAAGCTGTTTGAGACCGAAACGAGCTAAATCACAACACATCGGTATTACAAGTTTTCCTCTTATACACGTCAAAACTTTTTCTCTTATAACTGCGCGAAAAGCTTGTATTCGTGCTTAATACAACGAAACAAGCTGTTTTAGACCGAAACGAGCTAAACCACAACACATCGGTTTTACAAGTCTCCCTAATAGGCGTCAAAACTTTTTCTCTTATAAATGCGCGAAAAGCATGTATTCGTGCTTAATACAACGAAACAAGCTGTGTTAGACAGAAACGAGCTAAATCTGAACACATCAACGTCAACACATACGCGTCAACTTTTTCTCTTATAACTTCGCGAAAAGCATGTATTCGTGATTAATCCAACGAAACAAGCTGTTTTAGACCGAAACGAGCTAAATCACAACACATTGGTTTTACGAGTGTTCCTCTGATACGCGTCAAAACGTTTTCTCTTAAACTGCGCGAAAAGCATGTATTCGTGCTTAATACAACGAAACAAGCGGTTTTAGACCGAAACGAGCTAAATCACAACACATCGGTTTTACAAGTATCCACGTGATACGCGTCAAAACTTTTTCTCTTATAACTGCGCGAAAAGCATGTATTCGTGCTTAATCCAACGAAACAAGTTGTTTTAGACCGAAGCGAGGTAAATCACAACACATCGGTTTTACAAGTTTTCCTCTGATACGCGTCAAAACTTTTTCTCTTATAACTGCGCGAAAAGCATGTATTCGTGCTTAATAGAACGAAACAAGCTGTTTTAGACCGAAACGAGCTAAATCTGAACACATCGGTTTTACAAGTTCTCTGATACGCGTCAAAACTTTTTCTCTTATAACTGCGCGAAAAGCATGTATTCGTGCTTAATACAACGAAACAAGCTGTTTTAGACCGAAACGAGCTAAATCACAACACATCGGTTTTACAAGTTCTCCTCTGCTACGCGTCAAATCATTTTCTCTTATAACTACGCGAAAAGCATGTATTTGTGCATAATACAATGAAACAAGCTGTGTTCGACCGAAACGAGCTATATCTGAACACATTGGTTTTACAAGTATCCACGTGATACTCGTCAAAGCTTTTTCTCTTATAACTGCGCGAAAAGCATGTATTCGTGCTTAATACAACTAAACAAGCTTTTTTAGTCCGAAACGAGCTAAATCACAACACATCGGTTTTTACAAGTGTTCCTCTGATACGCGTCTAAACTTTTTCTCTTATAACTGCGCGAAAAGCATGTATTCGTGCTTAAAACAACGAAACAAGCTGTTTTATACAAAAACGAGCTATATCTGAACACATCGGTTTTACAAGTATCCACGTGATACGCGTCAAAACTTTTTCTCTTATAAATGCGCGAAAAGCATGTATTCGTGCTTAATACAACGAAACAAGCTGTGTTAGACAGAAACGAGCTAAATCTGAACACATCGGTTTTACAAGTATCCACGTGATACGCGTCAAAACTTTTTCTCTTATAACTGCGCGAAAAGCATGTATTCGTGCTTAATAGAACGAAACAAGCTGTTTTAGACCGAAACGAGCTAAATCTGAACACATCGGTTTTACAAGTTCTCCTCTGATACGCGTCAAAACTTTTTCTCTTATAACTGCGCGAAAAGCATGTATTCGTGCTTAATACAACGAAACAAGCTGTTTTAGACCGAAACGAGCTAAATCACAACACATCGGTTTTACAAGTTCTCCTCTGCTACGCGTCAAAACTTTTTCTCTTATAACTACGCGAAAAGCATGTATTCGTGCTTAATACAACGAAACAAGCTGTTTTAGACCGAAACGAGCTATATCTGAACACATCGGTTTTACAAGTATCCAGGTGATACGTCAAAACGTTTTCTCTTATAAATGCGCGAAAAGCATGTATTCGTGCATAATACAACGAAACAAGCTGTGTTAGACCGAAACGAGCTATATCTGAACACATCGGTTTTACAAGTATCCACGTGATACTCGTCAAAGCTTTTTCTCTTATAACTGCGCGAAAAGCATGTATTCGTGCTTAATACAACTAAACAAGCTTTTTTAGTCCGAAACGAGCTAAATCACAACACATCGGTTTTTACAAGTGTTCCTCTGATACGCGTCTATACTTTTTCTCTTATAACTGCGCGAAAAGCATGTATTTGTGCTCAAAACAACGAAACAAGCTGTTTTAGTCCGAAACGAGCTAAATCACAACACATCGGTTTTACAAGTGTTCCTCTGATACGCGTCAAAACTTTTTCTCTTATAACTGCGCGAAAAGCATGTATTCGTGCTTAAAACAACGAAACAAGCTGTTTTAGACCGAGATGAGCTAAATCTGAACACATCGGTTTTACAAGTGTCCCTTTAATACGCCTCAAAACTTTTTCTTCTATAACTGCGCGAAAAGCATGTATTCGTGCTTAAAACAACGAAACAAGCTGTTTTATACCAAAACGAGCTATATCTGAACACATCGGTTTTACAAGTATCCACGTGATACGCGTCAAAACTTTTTCTCTTATAACTGCGCGAAAAGCATGTATTCGTGCTTAATACAACGAAACAAGCTGTTTTAGACCGAAACGAGCTAAATCACAACACATCGGTTTTACAAGTTTTCCTCAGATACGCGTCAAAACTTTTTCTCTTATAGCTGCGCGAAAAGCATGTATTCCTGCTTAAACAACGAAACAAGCTGTTTTAGACCGAAAAGAGGTAAATCTGAGCACATCGGTTTTACAAGTGTTCCTCTGATACGCGTCAAAACTTTTTCTCTTATAACTGCGCGAAAAGCATGTATTCGTGCTTAAAACATCGAAACAAGCGGTTTTAGACCGAAACGAGCTAAATCACAACACATCGGTTTTACAAGTATCCACGTGATACGCGTCAAAACTTTTTCACTTATAACTGCGCGAAAAGCATGTATTCGTGCTTATTCGAACGAAACAAGTTGTTTTAGACCGAAACGAGGTAAATCACAACACATCGGTTTTACAAGTTTTCCTCTCATACGCGTCAAAACTTTTTCTCTTATAACTGCGCGAAAAGCATGTATTCGTGCTTAATAAAACGAAACAAGCTGTTTTAGACCGAAACGAGCTAAATCTGAACACATCGGTTTTACAAGTTCTCCTCTGATACGCGTCAAAACTTTTTCTCTTATAACTGCGCGAAAAGCATGTATTCGTGCTTAATACAACGAAACAAGCTGTTTTAGACCGAAACGAGCTAAATCACAACACATCGGTTTTACAAGTTCTCCTCTGCTACGCGTCAAAACTTTTTCTCTTATAACTACGCGAAAAGCATGTATTCGTGCTTAATACAACGAAACAAGCTGTTTTAGACCAAAACGAGCTATATCTGAACACATCGGTTTTACAAGTATCCACGTGATACGCGTCAAAACGTTTTCTCTTATAAATGCGCGAAAAGCATGTATTTGTGCATAATACAATGAAACAAGCTGTGTTCTACCGAAACGAGCTATATCTGAACACATCGGTTTTACAAGTATCCACGTGATACGCGTCTAAACTTTTTCTCTTATAACTGCGCGAAAAGCATGTATTCGTGCTTAAAACAACGAAACGAGCTGTTTTAGTCCGAAACGAGCTAAATCACAACACATCGGTTTTACAAGTGTTCCTCTGATACGCGTCAAAACTTTTTCTCTTATTACTGCGCGAAAAGCATGTATTCGTGCTTAAAACAACGAAACAAGCTGTTTTAGACCGAGATGAGCTAAATCTGAACACATCGGTTTTACAAGTATCCACGTGATACGCGTCAAAACGTTTTCTCTTATAACTGCGCGAAAAGCATGTATTCGTGCTTAATCCAACGAAACAAGCTGTTTTAGACCGAAACGAGGTAAATCACAACACATCGGTTTTACGTGTTCCTCTGATACGCGTCAAAACTTTTTTTTTTTTATAACTGCGCGAAAAGCATGTATTCGTGCTTAATACAACGAAACAAGCTGTTTTAGACCGAAACGAGCTAAATCACAACACATCGGTTTTACAAGTCTTCCTCTGATACACGTCAAAACTTTTTCTCTTATAACTGCGAGAAAAGCTTGTATTCGTGCTTAATACAACGAAACAAGCTGTTTTAGACCGAAACGAGCTAAATCACAACTCATCGGTTTTACAAGTGTTAATCTGATACGCGTCAAAACTTTTTCTCTTATAACTGCGCGAAAAGCATGTATTCGTGCTTAATACAACGAAACAAGCTGTTTTAGACCGAAACGAGCTAAACCACAACACATTGGTTTTACGAGTGTTCCTCTGATACGCGTCAAAACTTTTTCTCTTAAACTGCGCGAAAAGCATGTATTTGTGCTTAATACAAGGAAACAAGCTGTTTTAGACCGAAACGAGCTAAATCACAACACATCGGTTTTACAAGTGTCCCTGTGACACGCGTCAAAACGTTTTCTCTTATAACAGCGCGAAAAGCATGTATTCGTGCTTAATACAACTGAACAAGCTGTTTTAGTCCGAAACGAGCTAAATCACAACACATCGGTTTTACAAGTGTTCCCCTGATACGCGTCTAAACTTTTTCTCTTATAACTGCGCGAAAAGCATGTATTCGTGCTTAAAACAACGAAACAAGCTGTTTTAGACCAAGATGAGCTAAATCTGAAAACATCGGTTTTACAAGTGTCCCTCTAATACGCGTCAAAACTTTTTCTTCTATAACTGCGCGAAAAGCATGTATTCGTGCTTAATACAACGAAACAAGCTGTTTTAGACCGAAACGAGCTATATCTGAACACATCGGACTTACAAGTATCCACGTGATACGCGTCAAAACGTTTTGTCTTATAAATGCGCGAAAAGCATGTATTTGTGCATAATACAACGAAACAAGCTGTGTTCGACCGAAACGAGCTATATCTGAACACATCGGTTTTACAAGTATCCACGTGATACTCGTCAAAGCTTTTTCTCTTATAACTGCGCGAAAAGCATGTATTCGTGCTTAATACAACTAAACAAGCTTTTTTAGTCCGAAACGAGCTAAATCACAACACATCGGTTTTTACAAGTGTTCCTCTGATACGGGTCTAAACTTTTTCTCTTATAACTGCGCGAAAAGCATGTATTCTTGCTTAAAACAACGAAACTAGCTGTTTTAGTCCGAAACGAGCTAAATAACAACACATCGGTTTTACAAGTATCCACGTGATACGCGTCAAAACTTTTTCTCTTATAACTGCGCGAAAAGCATGTATTCGTGCTTAATCCAACGAAACAAGTTGTTTTAGACCGAAACGAGGTAAATCACAACACATTGGTTTTACAAGTTTTCCTCTGATACGCGTCAAAACTTTTTCTTTTATAACTGCGCGAAAAGCATGTATTCGTGCCTAATAGAACGAAACAAGCTGTTTTAGACCGAAACGAGCTAAATCTGAACACATCGGTTTTACAAGTTCTCCTCTGATACGCGTCAAAACTTTTTCTCTTATAACTGCGCGAAAAGCATGTATTCGTGCCTAATACAACGAAACAAGCTGTTTTAGACCGAAACGAGCTAAATCACAACATCGGTTTTACAAGTTCTCTTTTGCTACGCGTCAAAACTTTTTCTCTTATAACTACGCGAAAAGCATGTATTCGTGCTTAACACAACGAAACAAGCTGTTTTAGACCGAAACGAGCTATATCTGAACACTTCGGTTTTACAAGTATCCACGTGATACTCGTCAAAGCTTTTTCTCTTATAACTGCGCGAAAAGCATGTATTCGTGCTTAATACAACTAAACAAGCTTTTTTAGTCCGAAACGAGCTAAATCACAACACATCGGTTTTTACAAGTGTTCCTCTGATACGCGTCTAAACTTTTTCTCTTATAACTGCGCGAAAAGCATGTATTCGTGCTTAAAACAACGAAACAAGCTGTTTTAGTCCGAAACGAGCTAAATCACAACACATCGGTTTTACAAGTGTTTCTCTGATACGCGTCAAAACGTTTTCTCTTATAACTGCGCGAAAAGCATGTATTCGTGCTTAAAACAACGAAACAAGCTGTTTTAGACCGAGATGAGCTAAATCTGAACACATCGGTTTTACAAGTGTCCCTCTAATACGCGTCAAAACTTTTTCTTCTTTAACTGCGCGAAAAGCATGTATTCGTGCTTAAAACAACGAAACAAGCTGTTTTATACCAAAACGAGCTATATCTGAACACATCGGTTTTACAAGTATCCACGTGATACGCGTCAAAACTTTTTCTCTTATAACTGCGCGAAAAGCATGTATTCGTGCTTAATCCAACGAAACAAGCTGTTTTAGACCGAAACGAGGTAAATCACAACACATCGATTTTACAAGTTTTCCTATGATACGCGTCAAAACTTTTTCTCTTATAACTGCGCGAAAAGCATGTATTTCTGCTTAATCCAACGAAACAAGCTGTTTTAGACCGAAACGAGGTAAATCTGAACACATCGGTTTTACGTGTTCCTCTGATACGCGTCAAAACTTTTTCTCTTATAACTGCGCGAAAAGCATGTATTCGTGTTTAATACAACGAAACAAGCTGTTTTAGACCGAAACGAGCTAAATCACAACACATCGGTTTTACAAGTTTTCCTCTAATACACGTCAAAACTTTTTCTCTTATATCTGCGCGAAAAGCATGTATTCGTGATTAATCCAACGAAACAAGCTGTTTAGACCGAAACGAGCTAAATCACAACACATCGGCTTACAAGTCTCCTGTGACACGCGTCAAAACGTTTTCTCTTATAACAGCGCGAAAAGCATGTATTCCTGCTTAATACAACGAAACAAGCTGTTTTAGACCGCAACGAGCTAAATCACAACACATCGGCTTTACAAGTCTCCCTGTGACACGCGTCAAAACGTTTTCTCTTATAACAGCGCGCGAAAAGCATGTATTCCTGCTTATTACAACGAAACAAGCTGTTTTAGACCGCAACGAGCTAAATCACAACACATCGTTTTACAAGTGTTAATCTGATACGCGTCAAAACTTTTTCTCTTATAACTGCGCGAAAAGCATGTATTCGTGCTTAATACAACGAAACAAGCTGTTTTAGACCGAAACGAGCTGAATCACAACACATCGGTTTTACAAGTTTTCCTCTGATACGCGTCAAAACTTTTTCTCTTATAACTGCGCGAAAAGCATGTATTCGTGCTTAATAGAACGAAACAAGCTGTTTTAGACCGAAACGAGCTAAATCTGAACACATCGGTTTTACAAGTTCTCCTCTGATACGCGTCAAAACTCTTTCTCTTATAACTGCGCGAAAAGCATGTATTCGTGCTTAATACAACGAAACAAGCTGTTTTAGACCGAAACGAGCTAAACCACAACACATCGGTTTTACAAGTTCTCCTCTGCTACGCGTCAAAACTTTTTCTCCTATAACTACGCGAAAAGCATGTATTCGTGCTTAATACAACGAAACAAGCTGCTTTAGACCGAAACGAGCTATATCTGAACACATCGGTTTTACAAGTATCCACGTGATACTCGTCAAAGCTTTTTCTCTTATAACTGCGCGAAAAGCATGTATTCGTGCTTAATCCAACGAAACAAGCTGTTTTAGACCGAAACGAGGTAAATCACAACACATCGGTTTTACAAGTTTTCCTCAGATACGCGTCAAAACTTTTTCTCTTATAACTGCGCGAAAAGCATGTATTCCTGCTTAATCCAACGAAACAAGCTGGTTTAGACCGAAGCGAAGTAAATCTGAACACATCGGTTTTACAAGTGTTCCTCTGATACGCGTCAAAACTTTTTCTCTTATAACTGCGCGAAAAGAATGTATTCGTGCTTAATACAACGAAACAAGCTGTTTTAGACCGAAACGAGCTAAATCACAACACATCGGTTTTACAAGTGTTAATCTGATACGCGTCAAAACTTTTTCTCTTATAACTGCGCGAAAAGCATGTATTCGTGATTAATCCAACGAAACAAGCTGTTTTAGACCGAAACGAGCTAAATCACAACACATCGGCTTTACAAGTCTCCCTGTGACACGCGTCAAAACGTTTTCTCTTATAACAGCGCGAAAAGCATGTATTCCTGCTTAATACAACGAAACAAGCTGTTTTAGACCGCAACGGGCTAAATCACAACACATCGGTTTTACAAGTGTTAATCTGATACGCGTCAAAACTTTTTCTCTATAACTGCGCGAAAAGCATGTATTCGTGCTTAATACAACGAAACAAGCTGTTTTAGACCGAAACGAGCTGAATCACACCACATCGGTTTTACAAGTTTTCCTCTGATACGCGTCAAAACTTTTTCTCTTATAACTGCGCGAAAAGCATGTATTCGTGCTTAATAGAACGAAACAAGCTGTTTTAGACCGAAACGAGCTAAATCTGACACATCGGTTTTACAAGTTCTCCTCTGATACGCGTCAAAACTCTTTCTCTTATAACTGCGCGAAAAGCATGTATTCGTGCTTAATACAACGAAACAAGCTGTTTTAGACCGAAACGAGCTAAACCACAAACACATCGGTTTTACAAGTTCTCCTCTGCTACGCGTCAAAACTTTTTCTCCTATAACTACGCGAAAAGCATGTATTCGTGCTTAATACAACGAAACAAGCTGCTTTAGACCGAAACGAGCTATATCTGAACACATCGGTTTTACAAGTATCCACGTGATACTCGTCAAAGCTTTTTCTCTTATAACTGCGCGAAAAGCATGTATTCGTGCTTAATCCAACGAAACAAGCTGTTTTTAGACCGAAACGAGGTAAATCACAACACATCGGTTTTACAAGTTTTCCTCAGATACGCGTCAAAACTTTTTCTCTTATAACTGCGCGAAAAGCATGTATTCCTGCTTAATCCAACGAAACAAGCTGGTTTAGACCGAAACGAAGTAAATCTGAACACATCGGTTTTACAAGTGTTCCTCTGATACGCGTCAAAACTTTTTCTCTTATAACTGCGCGAAAAGAATGTATTCGTGCTTAATACAACGAAACAAGCTGTTTTAGACCGAAACGAGCTAAATCACAACACATCGGTTTTACAAGTGTTAATCTGATACGCGTCAAAACTTTTTCTCTTATAACTGCGCGAAAAGCATGTATTCGTGATTAATCCAACGAAACAAGCTGTTTTAGACCGAAACGAGCTAAATCACAACACATCGGCTTTACAAGTCTCCCTGTGACACGCGTCAAAACGTTTTCTCTTATAACAGCGCGAAAAGCATGTATTCCTGCTTAATACAACGAAACAAGCTGTTTTAGACCGCAACGAGCTAAATCACAACACATCGGTTTTACAAGTGTTAATCTGATACGCGTCAAAACTTTTTCTCTTATAACTGCGCGAAAATCATGTATTCGTGCTTAATACAACGAAACAAGCTGTTTTAGACCGAAACGAGCTCAATCACAACACATCGGTTTTACAAGTTTTCCTCTGATACGCGTCAAAATTTTTCTCTTATAACTGCGCGAAAAGCATGTATTCGTGCTTAATAGAACGAAACAAGCTGTTTTATACCGAAACGAGCTAAATCTGAACACATCGGTTTTACAAGTTCTCCTCTGATACGCGTCAAAACTCTTTCTCTTATAACTGCGCGAAAAGCATGTATTCGTGCTTAATACAACGAAACAAGCTGTTTTAGACCGAAACGAGCTAAACCACAACACATCAATTTTACAAGTTCTCTGCTACGCGTCAAAACTTTTTCTCCTATAACTACGCGAAAAGCATGTATTCGTGCTTAATACAACGAAACAAGCTGTTTTAGACCGAAGCGAGCTATATCTGAACACATCGGTTTTACAAGTATCCACGTGATACTCGTCAAAGCTTTTTCTCTTATAACTGCGCGAAAAGCATGTATTCGTGCTTAATCCAACGAAACAAGCTGTTTTAGACCGAAACGAGGTAAATCACAACACATCGGTTTTACAAGTTTTCCTCAGATACGCGTCAAAACTTTTTCTCTTATAACTGCGCGAAAAGCATGTATTCCTGCTTAATCCAACGAAACAAGCTGGTTTAGACCGAAACGAAGTAAATCTGAACACATGGGTTTTACAAGTGTTCCTCTGATACGCGTCAAAACTTTTTCTCTTATAACTGCGCGAAAAGAATGTATTCGTGCTTAATACAACGAAACAAGCTGTTTTAGACCGAAACGAGCTAAATCACAACACATCGGTTTTACAAGTGTTAATCTGATAAGCGTCAAAACTTTTTCTGTTATAACTGCGCGAAAAGCATGTATTCGTGCTTAATACAACGAAACAAGCTGTTTTAGACCGAAACGAGCTAAACCACAACACATCGGTTTTACAAGTCTCCCTAATACGCGTCAAAACTTTTTCTCTTATAAATGCGCGAAAAGCATGTATTCGTGATTATTCCAACGAAACAAGCTGTTTTAGACCGAAACGAGCTAAATCACAACACATTGGTTTTACGAGTGTTCCTCTGATACGCGTCAAAACTTTTTCTCTTAAACTGCGCGAAAAGCATGTATTCGTGCTTAATACAACGAAACAAGCTGTTTTAGTTCGAAACGAGCTAAATCACAACACATCGGTTTTACGTCTCCCTATAATACGCGTCAAAACGTTTTCTTCTATAACTGCGCGAAAAGCATGTTTTCGTGTTTAAAGCATCGAAACAAGCGGTTTTAGACCGAAACGAGCTAAATCACAACACATCGGTTTTACAAGTATCCACGTGATACGCGTCAAAACTTTTTCTCTTATAACTGCGCGAAAAGCATGTATTCGTGCTTATTCCAACGAAACAAGCTGTTTTAGACCGAAACGAGCTAAATCACAACACATCTGTTTTACAAGTATCCACGTGATACGCGTCAAAACTTTTTCTCTTATAAATGCGCGAAAAGCATGTATTCGTGCTTAATACAACTAAACAAGTTGTTTTAGACCGAAACGAGGTAAACCACAACACATCGGTTTTACAAGTTTTCCTCTGATACGCGTCAAAACTTTTTCTCTTATAACTGCGCGAAAAGCATGTATTCGTGCTTAATAGAACGAAACAAGCTGTTTTAGACCGAAACGAGCTAAATCTGAACACATCGGTTGTACAAGTTCTCCTCTGATACGCGTCAAAATTTTTCTCTTATAACTGCGCGAAAAGCATGTATTCGTGCTTAATACAACGAAACAAGCTGGTTTAGACCGAAACGAGGTAAATCTGAACACATCGGTTTTACAAGTGTTCCTCTGATACGCGTCAAAACTTTTTCTCTTATAACTGCGCGAAAAGCATGTATTCGTGCTTAATACAACGAAACAAGCTGTTTTAGACCGAAACGAGCTAAATCACAACACATCGGTTTTACAAGTGTTAATCTGATACGCGTCAAAACTTTTTCTCTTATAACTGCGCGAAAAGCATGTATTCGTGCTTAATACAACGAAACAAGCTGTTTTAGACCGAAACGAGCTAAACCACAACACATCGGTTTTACAAGTCTCCCTAATACGCGTCAAAACTTTTTCTCTTATAAATGCGCGAAAAGCAAGTATTCGTGCTTAATACAACGAAACAAGCTGTGTTAGACAGAAACGAGCTAAATCTGAACACATCAACGTCAACACATACGCGTCAACTTTTTCTCTTATAACTGCGCGAAAAGCATGTATTCGTGATTAATCCAACGAAACAAGCTGTTTTAGACCGAAACGAGCTAAATCACAACACATTGGTTTTACGAGTGTTCCTCTGATACGCGTCAAACCTTTTTCTCTTATAACTGCGCGAAAAGCATGTATTCGTGCTTAATACAACGAAACAAGCTGTTTTAGACCGAAACGAGCTAAATCACAACACATCGGTTTTACAAGTCTCCCAAATACGCGTCAAAACGTTTTCTTCTATAACTGCGCGAAAAGCATGTATTCGTGCTTAAAACATCGAAACAAGCGGTTTAAGACCGAAACGAGCTAAATCACAACACATCTGTTTTACAAGTATCCACGTGATACGCGTCAAAACTTTTTCTCTTATAAATGCGCGAAAAGCATGTATTCGTGCTTAATACAACGAAACAAGCTGTGTTAGACCGAAACAAGCTAAATCTGAACACATCGGTTTTACAAGTGTCCCTGTGACACGCGTCAAAACGTTTTCTCTTATAACAGCGCGAAAAGCATGAATTCGTGCTTAATTCAACTAAACAAGCAGTTTTAGTCCGAAACGAGCTAAATCACAACACATCGGTTTTACAAGTGTTCCCCTGATACGCGTCTAAACTTTTTCTCATATAACTGCGCGAAAAGCTTGTATTCGTGCTTAAAAGAACGAAACAAGCTGTTTTAGACCGAGATGAGCTAAATCTGAACACATCGGTTTTACAAGTGTCCCTCTAATACGCGTCAAAACTTTTTCTTCTATACCTGCTTGAAAAGCATGTATTCGTGCTTAAAACATCGAAACAAGCGGTTTTAGACCGAAACGAGATAAATCACAACACATCGGTTTTACAAGTATCCACGTAATACGCGTCAAAACTTTTTCTCTTATAACTGCGCGAAAAGCATGTATTCCTGCTTAATCCAACGAAACAAGTTGTTTTAGACCGAAACGAGGTAAATCACTTCACATCGGTTTTACAAGTTTTCCTCTGATACGCGTCAAAACTTTTTCTCTTATAACTGCGCGAAAAGCATGTATTCGTGCTTAATAGAACGAAACAAGCTGTTTTAGACCGAAACGAGCTAAATCTGAACACATCGGTTGTACAAGTTCTCCTCTGATACGCGTCAAAACTTTTTCTCTTATAACTGCGCGAAAAGCATGTATTCGTGCTTAATAGAACGAAACAAGCTGTTTTAGACCGAAACGAGCTAAATCTGAACACATCGGTTGTACAAGTTCTCCTCTGATACGCGTCAAAATTTTTCTCTTATAACTGCGCGAAAAGCATGTATTCGTGCTTAATACAACGAAACAAGCTGTTTTAGACCGAAACGAGCTAAATCACAACACCTCGGTTTTACAAGTTCTCCTCTGCTACGCGTCAAAACTTTGTCTCTTATAACTACGCGAAAAGCATGTATTCGTGCTTAATACAACGAAACAAGCTGTTTTAGACCGAAACGAGCTATATCTGAACACATCGGTTTTACAAGTATCCACGTAATACGCGTCAAAACGTTTTCTCTTATAAATGCGCGAAAAGCATGTATTTTGTGCATAATACAACGAAACAAGCTGTGTTCGACCGAAACGAGCTATATCTGAACACATGAGTTTTACAAGTATCCACGTGATACTCGTCAAAGCTTTTTCTCTTATAACTGCGCGAAAAGCATGTATTCGTGCTTAATACAACTAAACAAGCTTTTTAGTCCGAAACGAGCTAAATCACAACACATCGGTTTTTACAAGTGTTCCTCTGATACGGGTCTAAACTTTTCTCTTATAACTGCGCGAAAAGCATGTATTCGTGCTTAAAACAACGAAACAAGCTGTTTTAGTCCGAAACGAGCTAAATAACAACACATCGGTTTTACAAGTATCCACGTGATACTTGCGCGAAAAGCATGTATTCGTGCTTAATCCAACGAAACAAGTTGTTTTAGACCGAAACGAGGTAAATCACAACACATCGGTTTTACAAGTTTTCCTCTGATACGCGTCAAAACGTTTTCTCTTATAACTGCGCGAAAAGCATGTATTCGTGCTTAATAGAACGAAACAAGCTGTTTTATACCGAAACGAGCTAAATCTGAACACATCGGTTTTACAAGTTCTCCTCTGATACGCGTCAAAACTTTTTCTCTTATAACTGCGCGAAAAGCATGTATTCGTGCTTAATACAACGAAACAAGCTGTTTTAGACTGAAACGAGCTAATCACAACAGATCGGTTTTACAAGTTCTCTTTTGCTAGGCGTCAAAACTTTTTCTCTTATAACTACGCGAAAAGCATGTATTCCTGCTTAACACAACGAAACAAGCTGTTTTAGACCGAAACGAGCTATATCTGAACACATCGGTTTTACAAGTATCCACGTGATACTCGTCAAAGCTTTTTCTCTTATACTGCGCGAAAAGCATGTATTCGTGCTTAATACAACTAAACAAGCTTTTTTAGTCCGAAACAAGCTAAATCACAACACATCGGTTTTTACAAGTGTTCCTCTGATACGCGTCTAAACTTTTTCTCTTATAACTGCGCGAAAAGCACGTATTCGTGCTTAAAACAACGAAACAAGCTGTTTTAGTCCGAAACGAGCTAAATCACAACACATCGGTTTTACAAGTGTTCCTCTGATACGCGTCAAAACATTTTCTCTATCGGTTTTACAAGTGTCCCTCTAATACGCGTCAAAACTTTTTCTTCTATAACTGCGCGAAAAGCATGTATTCGTGCTTAAAACAACGAAACAAGCTGTTTTATACCAAAACGAGCTATATCTGAACACATCGGTTTTACAAGTATCCACGTGATACGCGTCAAAAATTTTTCTCTTATAACTGCGCGAAAGCATGTATTCGTGCTTATCCAACGAAACAAGCTGTTTTAGAGCGAAACGAGGTAAATCACAACACATCGGCTTTACAAGTTTTCCTCAGATACGCGTCAAAACTTTTTCTCTTATAACTGCGCGAAAAGCATGTATTCCTGCTTAATCCAACGAAACAAGCTGTTTTAGACCGAAACGAGGTAAATCTGAACACATCGGTTTTACGTGTTCCTCTGATACGCGTCAAAACTTTTTCTCTTATAACTGCGCGAAAAGCATGTATTCGTGCTTATTACAACGAAACAAGCTGTTTTAGACCGAAACGAGCTAAATCACAACACATCGGTTTTACAAGTGTTAATCTGATACGCGTCAAAACTTTTTCTCCTATAACTGCGCGAAAAGCATGTATTCGTGATTAATCCAACGAAACAAGCTGTTTTAGACCGAAACGAGCTAAATCACAACACATCGGTTTTATAAGTGTCCCTGTGACACGCGTCAAAACGTTTTCTCTTATAACAGGCGCGAAAAGCATGTATTCCTGCTTAATACAACGAAACAAGCTGTTTTAGACCGCAACGAGCTAAATCACAACACATCGGTTTTACAAGTGTTAATCTGATACGCGTCAAAACTTTTTCTCTTATAACTGCGCGAAAAGCATGTATTCATGCTTAATACAACGAAACAAGCTGTTTTAGACCGAAACGAGCTGAATCACAACACATCGGTTTTACAAGTTTTCCTCTGATACGCGTCAAAACTTTTTCTCTTATAACTGCGCGAAAAGCATGTATTCGTGCTTAATAGAACGAAACAAGCTGTTTTAGACCGAAACGAGCTAAATCTGAACACATCGGTTTTACAAGTTCTCCTCTGATACGCGTCAAAACTTTTTCTCTTATAACTGCGCGAAAAGCATGTATTCGTGCTTAATACAACGAAACAAGCTGTTTTAGACCGAAACGAGCTAAATCACAACACATCGGTTTTACAAGTTCTCCTCTGCTACGCGTCAAAACTTTTTCTCCTATAACTACGCGAAAAGCATGTATTCGTGCTTAATACAACGAAACAAGCTGTTTTAGACCGAAACGAGCTATATCTGAACACATCGGTTTTACAAGTATCCACGTGATACTCGTCAAAGCTTTTTCTCTTATAACTGCGCGAAAAGCATGTATTCGTGCTTAATCCAACGAAACAAGCTGTTTTAGACCGAAACGAGGTAAATCACAACACATCGGTTTTACAAGTTTTCCTCAGATACGCGTCAAAACTTTTTCTCTTATAACTGCGCGAAAAGCATGTATTCCTGCTTAATCCAACGAAACAAGCTGGTTTAGACCGAAACGAGGTAAATCTGAACACATCGGTTTTACAAGTGTTCCTCTGATACGCGTCAAAACTTTTTCTCTTATAACTGCGCGAAAAGAATGTATTCGTGCTTAATACAACGAAACAAGCTGTTTTAAACCGAAACGAGCTAAATCACAACACATCGGTTTTACAAGTGTTAATCTGATAGGCGTCAAAACTTTTTCTCTTATAACTGCGCGAAAAGCATGTATTCGTGCTTAATTCAACGAAACAAGCTGTTTTAGACCGAAACGAGCTAAACCACAACACATCGGTTTTACAAGTCTCCCTAATACGCGTCAAAACTTTTTCTCTTATAAATGCGCGAAAAGCATGTATTCGTGATTAATCCAACGAAACAATCTGTTTTAGACCGAAACGAGCTAAATCACAACACATTGGTTTTACGAGTGTTCCTCTGATACGCGTCAAAACTTTTTCTCTTAAACTGCGCGAAAAGCATGTATTCGTGCTTAATACAACGAAACAAGCTGTTTTAGACCGAAACGAGCTAAATCACAACACATCGGTTTTACAAGTCTCCCTATAATACGCGTCAAAATGTTTTCTTCTATAACTGCGCGAAAAGCATGTTTTCGTGTTTAAAGCATCGAAACAAGCGGTTTTAGATCGAAACGAGCTAAATCACAACACATCGGTTTTACAAGTATCCACGTGATACGCGTCAAAACGTTTTCTCTTATAAATGCGCGAAAAGCATGTATTTGTGCATAATACAACGAAACAAGCTTTTTTAGTCCGAAACGAGCTAAATCACAACACATCGGTTTTTACAAGTGTTCCTCTGATACGGGTCTAAACTTTTTCTCTTATAACTGCGCGAAAAGCATGTATTCGTGCCTAAAACAACGAAACAAGCTGTTTTAGTTTGAAACGAGCTAAATCACAACACATCGGTTTTACAAGTGTTCCTCTGATACGCGTCAAAACTTTTTCTCTTATAACTGCGCGAAAAGCATGTATTCGTGCTTAAAACAACGAAACAAGCTGTTTTAGTCCGAAACGAGCTAAATCACAACACATCGGTTTTACAAGTATCCACGTGATACTCGTCAAAGCTTTTTCTCTTATAACTGCGCGAAAAGCATGTATTCGTGCTTAATACAACTAAACAAGCTTTTTTAGTCCGAAACAAGCTAAATCACAACACATCGGTTTTTACAAGTGTTCCTCTGATACGCGTCTAAACTTTTTCTCTTATAACTGCGCGAAAAGCACGTATTCGTGCTTAAAACAACGAAACAAGCTGTTTTAGTCCGAAACGAGCTAAATCACAACACATCGGTTTTACAAGTGTTCCTCTGATACGCGTCAAAACATTTTCTCTTATAACTGCGCGAAAAGCATGTATTCGTGCTTAAAACAACGAAACAAGCTGTTTTAGACCGAGATGAGCTAAATCTGAACACATCGGTTTTACAAGTGTCCCTCTAATACGCGTCAAAACTTTTTCTTCTATAACTGCGCGAAAAGCATGTATTCGTGCTTAAAACAACGAAACAAGCTGTTTTATACCAAAACGAGCTATATCTGAACACATCGGTTTTACAAGTATCCACGTGATACGCGTCAAAAATTTTTCTCTTATAACTGCGCGAAAAGCATGTATTCGTGCTTAATCCAACGAAACAAGCTGTTTTAGACCGAAACGAGGTAAATCACAACACATCGGTTTTACAAGTTTTCCTCAGATACGCGTCAAAACTTTTTCTCTTATAACTGCGCGAAAAGCATGTATTCCTGCTTAATCCAACGAAACAAGCTGGTTTAGACCGAAACGAGGTAAATCTGAACACATCGGTTTTACAAGTGTTCCTCTGATACGCGTCAAAACTTTTTCTCTTATAACTGCGCGAAAAGAATGTATTCGTGCTTAATACAACGAAACAAGCTGTTTTAAACCGAAACGAGCTAAATCACAACACATCGGTTTTACAAGTGTTAATCTGATAGGCGTCAAAACTTTTTCTCTTATAACTGCGCGAAAAGCATGTATTCGTGCTTAATTCAACGAAACAAGCTGTTTTAGACCGAAACGAGCTAAACCACAACACATCGGTTTTACAAGTCTCCTAATACGCGTCAAAACTTTTTCTCTTATAAATGCGCGAAAAGCATGTATTCGTGATTAATCCAACGAAACAATCTGTTTTAGACCGAAACGAGCTAAATCACAACACATTGGTTTTACGAGTGTTCCTCTGATACGCGTCAAAACTTTTTCTCTTAAACTGCGCGAAAAGCATGTATTCGTGCTTAATACAACGAAACAAGCTGTTTTAGACCGAAACGAGCTAAATCACAACACATCGGTTTTACAAGTCTCCCTATAATACGCGTCAAAATGTTTTCTTCTATAACTGCGCGAAAAGCATGTTTTCGTGTTTAAAGCATCGAAACAAGCGGTTTTAGATCGAAACGAGCTAAATCACAACACATCGGTTTTACAAGTATCCACGTGATACGCGTCAAAACGTTTTCTCTTATAAATGCGCGAAAAGCATGTATTTGTGCATAATACAACGAAACAAGCTTTTTTAGTCCGAAACGAGCTAAATCACAACACATCGGTTTTTACAAGTGTTCCTCTGATACGGGTCTAAACTTTTTCTCTTATAACTGCGCGAAAAGCATGTATTCGTGCCTAAAACAACGAAACAAGCTGTTTTAGTTTGAAACGAGCTAAATCACAACACATCGGTTTTACAAGTGTTCCTCTGATACGCGTCAAAACTTTTTCTCTTATAACTGCGCGAAAAGCATGTATTCGTGCTTAAAACAACGAAACAAGCTGTTTTAGTCCGAAACGAGCTAAATCACAACACATCGGTTTTACAAGTATCCACGTGATACTCGTCAAAGCTTTTTTCTCTTATAACTGCGCGAAAAGCATGTATTCGTGCTTAATACAACTAAACAAGCTTTTTTAGTCCGAAACAAGCTAAATCACAACACATCGGTTTTTACAAGTGTTCCTCTGATACGCGTCTAAACTTTTTCTCTTATAACTGCGCGAAAAGCAACGTATTCGTGCTTAAAACAACGAAACAAGCTGTTTTAGTCCGAAACGAGCTAAATCACAACACATCGGTTTTACAAGTGTTCCTCTGATACGCGTCAAACATTTTCTCTTATAACTGCGCGAAAAGCATGTATTCGTGCTTAAAACAACGAAACAAGCTGTTTTTAGACCGAGATGAGCTAAATCTGAACACATCGGTTTTACAAGTGTCCCCTCTAATACGCGTCAAAACTTTTTCTTCTATAACTGCGCGAAAAGCATGTATTCGTGCTTAAAACAACGAAACAAGCTGTTTTATACCAAAACGAGCTATATCTGAACACATCGGTTTTACAAGTATCCACGTGATACGCGTCAAAAATTTTTCTCTTATAACTGCGCGAAAAGCATGTATTCGTGCTTAATCCAACGAAACAAGCTGTTTTAGAGCGAAACGAGGTAAATCACAACACATCGGCTTTACAAGTTTTCCTCAGATACGCGTCAAAACTTTTTCTCTTATAACTGCGCGAAAAGCATGTATTCCTGCTTAATCCAACGAAACAAGCTGTTTTAGACCGAAACGAGGTAATCTGAACACATCGGTTTTACGTGTTCCTCTGATACGCGTCAAAACTTTTTCTCTTATAACTGCGCGAAAAGCATGTATTCGTGCTTATTACAACGAAACAAGCTGTTTTAGACCGAAACGAGCTAAATCACAACACATCGGTTTTATAAGTGTCCCTGTGACACGCGTCAAAACGTTTTCTCTTATAACAGCGCGAAAAGCATGTATTCCTGCTTAATACAACGAAACAAGCTGTTTTAGACCGCAACGAGCTAAATCACAACACATCGGTTTTACAAGTGTTAATCTGATACGCGTCAAAACTTTTTCTCTTATAACTGCGCGAAAAGCATGTATTCATGCTTAATACAACGAAACAAGCTGTTTTAGACCGAAACGAGCTGAATCACAACACATCGGTTTTACAAGTTTTCCTCTGATACGCGTCAAAACTTTTTCTCTTATAACTGCGCGAAAAGCATGTATTCGTGCTTAATAGAACGAAACAAGCTGTTTTAGACCGAAACGAGCTAAATCTGAACACATCGGTTTTACAAGTTCTCCTCTGATACGCGTCAAAACTTTTTCTCTTATAACTGCGCGAAAAGCATGTATTCGTGCTTAATACAACGAAACAAGCTGTTTTAGACCGAAACGAGCTATATCTGAACACATCGGTTTTACAAGTATCCACGTGATACTCGTCAAAGCTTTTTCTCTTATAACTGCGCGAAAAGCATGTATTCGTGCTTAATCCAACGAAACAAGCTGTTTTAGACCGAAACGAGGTAATCACAACACATCGGTTTTACAAGTTTTCCTCAGATACGCGTCAAAACTTTTTCTCTTATAACTGCGCGAAAAGCATGTATTCCTGCTTAATCCAACGAAACAAGCTGGTTTAGACCGAAACGAGGTAAATCTGAACACATCGGTTTTACAAGTGTTCCTCTGATACGCGTCAAAACTTTTTCTCTTATAACTGCGCGAAAAGAATGTATTCGTGCTTAATACAACGAAACAAGCTGTTTTAGACCGAAACGAGCTAAATCACAACACATCGGTTTTACAAGTGTTAATCTGATAGGCGTCAAAACTTTTTCTCTTATAACTGCGCGAAAAGCATGTATTCATGCTTAATACAACGAAACAAGCTGTTTTAGACCGAAACGAGCTGAATCACAACACATCGGTTTTACAAGTTTTCCTCTGATACGCGTCAAAACTTTTTCTCTTATAACTGCGCGAAAAGCATGTATTCGTGCTTATACAACGAAACAAGCTGTTTAGACCGAAACGAGCTAAATCACAACACATCGGTTTTACAAGTTCTCCTCTGCTACGCGTCAAAACTTTTTCTCCTATAACTACGCGAAAAGCATGTATTCGTGCTTATACAACGAAACAAGCTGTTTTAGACCGAAACGAGCTAAATCACAACACATCGGTTTTACAAGTGTTAATCTGATAGGCGTCAAAACTTTTTCTCTTATAACTGCGCGAAAAGCATGTATTCATGCTTAATACAACGAAACAAGCTGTTTTAGACCGAAACGAGCTGAATCACAACACATCGGTTTTACAAGTTTTCCTCTGATACGCGTCAAAACTTTTTCTCTTATAACTGCGCGAAAAGCATGTATTCGTGCTTAATACAACGAAACAAGCTGTTTTAGACCGAAACGAGCTAAATCACAACACATCGGTTTTACAAGTTCTCCTCTGCTACGCGTCAAAACTTTTTCTCCTATAACTACGCGAAAAGCATGTATTCGTGCTTAATACAACGAAACAAGCTGTTTTAGACCGAAACGAGCTATATCTGAACACATCGGTTTTACAAGTATCCACGTGATACTCGTCAAAGCTTTTTCTCTTATAACTGCGCGAAAAGCATGTATTCGTGCTTAATCCAACGAAACAAGCTGTTTTAGACCGAAACGAGGTAAATCACAACACATCGGTTTTACAAGTTTTCCTCAGATACGCGTCAAAACTTTTTCTCTTATAACTGCGCGAAAAGCATGTATTCCTGCTTAATCCAACGAAACAAGCTGGTTTAGACCGAAACGAGGTAAATCTGAACACATCGGGTTTTACAAGTGTTCCTCTGATACGCGTCAAAACTTTTTCTCTTATAACTGCGCGAAAAGAATGTATTCGTGCTTATACAACGAAACAAGCTGTTTTAGACCGAAACGAGCTAAATCACAACACATCGGTTTTACAAGTGTTAATCTGATAGGCGTCAAAAACTTTTTCTCTTATAACTGCGCGAAAAGCATGTATTCGTGCTTAATTCAACGAAACAAGCTGTTTTAGACCGAAACGAGCTAAACCACAACACATCGGTTTTACAAGTCTCCCTAATACGCGTCAAAACTTTTTCTCTTATAAATGCGCGAAAAGCATGTATTCGTGATTAATCCAACGAAACAATCTGTTTTAGACCGAAACGAGCTAAATCACAACACATTGGTTTTACGAGTGTTCCTCTGATACGCGTCAAAACTTTTTCTCTTAAACTGCGCGAAAAGCATGTATTCGTGCTTAATACAACGAAACAAGCTGTTTTAGACCGAAACGAGCTAAATCACAACACATCGGTTTTACAAGTCTCCCTATAATACGCGTCAAAATGTTTTCTTCTATAACTGCGCGAAAAGCATGTTTTCGTGTTTAAAGCATCGAAACAAGCGGTTTTAGATCGAAACGAGCTAAATCACAACACATCGGTTTTACAAGTATCCACGTGATACGCGTCAAAACGTTTTCTCTTATAAATGCGCGAAAAGCATGTATTTGTGCATAATACAACGAAACAAGCTTTTTTAGTCCGAAACGAGCTAAATCACCAACACATCGGTTTTTACAAGTGTTCCTCTGATACGGGTCTAAACTTTTTCTCTTATAACTGCGCGAAAAGCATGTATTCGTGCCTAAAACAACGAAACAAGCTGTTTTAGTTTGAAACGAGCTAAATCACAACACATCGGTTTTACAAGTGTTCCTCTGATACGCGTCAAAACTTTTTCTCTTATAACTGCGCGAAAAGCATGTATTCGTGCTTAAAACAACGAAACAAGCTGTTTTAGTCCGAAACGAGCTAAATCACAACACATCGGTTTTACAAGTGTTCCTCTGATACGCGTCAAAACTTTTTCTCTTATAACTGCGCGAAAAGCATGTATTCGTGCTTAAAACAACGAAACAAGCTGTTTTTATACCAAAACGAGCTATATCTGAACACATCGGTTTTACAAGTATCCACGTGATACGCGCCAAAACTTTTTCTCTTATAACTGCGCGAAAAGCATGTATTCGTGCTTAATCCAACGAAACATGTTGTTTTAGACCGAAACGAGCTAAATCACAACACATCGGTTTTACAAGTTCTCTTTTGCTACGCGTCAAAACTTTTTCTCTTATAACTACGCGAAAAGCATGTATTCGTGCTTAACACAACGAAACAAGCTGTTTTAGACCGAAACGAGCTATATCTGAACACATCGGTTTTACAAGTATCCACGTAACACTCGTCAAAGCTTTTTCTCTTATAACTGCGCGAAAAGCATGTATTCGTGCTTAATACAACTAAACAAGCTTTTTTAGTCCGAAACGAGCTAAATCACAACACATCGGTTTTTACAAGTGTTCCTCTGATACGCGTCTAAACTTTTTCTCTTATAACTGCGCGAAAAGCATGTATTCGTGCTTAAAACAACGAAACAAGCTCTTTTAGTCCGAAACGAGCTAAATCACAACACATCGGTTTTACAAGTGTTCCTCTGATACGCGTCAAAACTTTTTCTCTTATAACTGCGCGAAAAGCATGTATTCGTGCTTAAAACAACGAAACAAGCTGTTTTAGACCGAGATGAGCTAAATCTGAACACATCTTTTACAAGTGTCCCTCTAATACGCGTCAAAACTTTTTCTTCTATAACTGCGCGAAAAGCATGTAGTCGTGCTTAAAACAACGAAACAAGCTGTTTTATACCAAAACGAGCTATATCTGAACACATCGGTTTTACAAGTATCCACGTGATACGCGTCAAAACTTTTTCTCTTATAACTGCGCGAAAAGCATGTATTCGTGCTTAATCCAACGAAACAAGCTGTTTTAGACCGAAACGAGGTAAATCACAACACATCGGTTTTACAAGTTTTCCTCAGATACGCGTCAAAACTTTTTCTCTTATAACTGCGCGAAAAGCATGTATTCCTGCTTAATCCAACTAAACAAGCTGTTTTAGACCGAAACGAGGTAAATCTGAACACATCGGTTTTACGTGTTCCTCTGATACGCGTCAAAACTTTTTCTCTTATAACTGCGCGAAAAGCATCTATTCGTGCTTATTACAACGAAACAAGCTGTTTTAGACCAAACGAGCTAAATCACAACACATCGGTTTTACAAGTGTTAATCTGATACGCGTCAAAACTTTTTCTCTTATAACTGCGCGAAAAGCATGTATTCGTGATTAATACAACGAAACAAGCTGTTTTAGACCGCAACGAGCTAAATCACAACACATCGGTTTTACAAGTGTTAATCTGATACGCGTCAAAACTTTTTCTCTTATAACTGCGCGAAAAGCATGTATTCGTGCTTAATAGAACGAAACAAGCTGTTTTAGACCGAAACGAGCTAAATCTGAACACATCGGTTTTACAAGTTCTCCTCTGATACGCGTCAAAACTTTTTCTCTTATAACTGCGCGAAAAGCATGTATTCGTGCTTAATACAACGAAACAAGCTGTTTTAGACCGAAACGAGCTAAATCACAACACATCGGTTTTACAAGTTCTCCTCTGCTACGCGTCAAAACTTTTTCTCCTATAACTACGCGAAAAGCATGTATTCGTGCTTAATACAACGAAACAAGCTGTTTTAGACCGAAACGAGCTATATCTGAACACATCGGTTTTACAAGTATCCACGTGATACTCGTCAAAGCTTTTTCTCTTATAACTGCGCGAAAAGCATGTATTCGTGCTTAATCCAACGAAACAAGCTGTTTTAGACCGAAACGAGGTAAATCACAACACATCGGTTTTACAAGTTTTCCTCAGATACGCGTCAAAACTTTTTCTCTTATAACTGCGCGAAAAGCATGTATTCCTGCTTAATCCAACGAAACAAGCTGTTTTAGACCGAAACGAGCTATATCTGAACACATCGGTTTTACAAGTATCCACGTGATACTCGTCAAAGCTTTTTCTCTTATAACTGCGCGAAAAGCATGTATTCGTGCTTAATACAACGAAACAAGCTGTTTTAGACCGAAACGAGCTAAACCACAACACATCGGTTTTACAAGTCTCCCTAATACGCGTCAAAACTTTTTCTCTTATAAATGCGCGAAAAGCATGTATTCGTGATTAATCCAACGAAACAATCTGTTTTAGACCGAAACGAGCTAAATTACAACACATTGGTTTTACGAGTGTTCCTCTGATACGCGTCAAAACTTTTTCTCTTAAACTGCGCGAAAAGCATGTATTCGTGCTTAATACAACGAAACAAGCTGTTTTAGACCGAAACGAGCTAAATCACAACACATCGGTTTTACAAGTCTCCCTATAATACGCGTCAAAATGTTTTCTTCTATAACTGCGCGAAAAGCATGTTTTCGTGTTTAAAGCATCGAAACAAGCGGTTTTAGACCGAAACGAGCTAAATCACAACACATCGGTTTTACAAGTATCCACGTGATACGCGTCGAAACGTTTTCTCTTATAAATGCGCGAAAAGCATGTATTTGTGCATAATAAGACGAAACAAGCTTTTTTAGTCCGAAACGAGCTAAATCACAACACATCGGTTTTTACAAGTGTTCCTCTGATACGGGTCTAAACTTTTTCTCTTATAACTGCGCGAAAAGCATGTATTCGTGCCTAAAACAACGAAACAAGCTGTTTTAGTTTGAAACGAGCTAAATCACAACACATCGGTTTTACAAGTGTTCCTCTGATACGCGTCAAAACTTTTTCTCTTATAACTGCGCGAAAAGCATGTATTCGTGCTTAAAACAACGAAACAAGCTGTTTCAGTCCGAAACGAGCTAAATCACAACACATCGGTTTTACAAGTGTTCCTCTGATACGCGTCAAAACTTTTTCTCTTATAACTGCGCGAAAAGCATGTATTCGTGCTTAAAACAACGAAACAAGCTGTTTTATACCAAACGAGCTATATCTGAACACATCGGTTTTACAAGTATCCACGTGATACGCGTCAAAACTTTTTCTCTTATAACTGCGCGAAAAGCATGTATTCGTGCTTAATCCAACGAAACAAGTTGTTTTAGACCGAAACGAGGTAAATCACAACACATCGGTTTTACAAGTTCTCTTTTGCTACGCGTCAAAACTTTTTCTCTTATAACTACGCGAAAAGCATGTATTCGTGCTTAACACAACGAAACAAGCTGTTTTAGACCGAAACGAGCTATATCTGAACACATCGGTTTTACAAGTATCCACGTGATACTCGTCAAAGCTTTTTCTCTTATAACTGCGCGAAAAGCATGTATTCGTGCTTAATACAACGAAACAAGCTGTGTTAGACCGAAACGAGCTAAATCACAACACATCGGTTTTTACAAGTGTTCCTCTGATACGCGTCTAAACTTTTTCTCTTATAACTGCGCGAAAAGCATGTATTCGTGCTTAAAACAACGAAACAAGCTCTTTTAGTCCGAAACGAGCTAAATCACAACACATCGGTTTTACAAGTGTTCCTCTGATACGCGTCAAAACTTTTTCTCTTATAACTGCGCGAAAAGCATGTATTCGTGCTTAAAACAACGAAACAAGCTGTTTTAGACCGAGATGAGCTAAATCTGAACACATCGGTTTTACAAGTGTCCCTCTAATACGCGTCAAAACTTTTTCTTCTATAACTGCGCGAAAAGCATGTATTCGTGCTTAAAACAACGAAACAAGCTGTTTTATACCAAAACGAGCTATATCTGAACACATCGGTTTTACAAGTATCCACGTGATATGCGTCAAAACTTTTCTCTTATAACTGCGCGAAAAGCATGTATTCGTGCTTAATCCAACGAAACAAGCTGTTTTAGACCGAAACGAGGTAAATCACAACACATCGGTTTTACAAGTTTTCCTCAGATACGCGTCAAAACTTTTTCTCTTATAACTGCGCGAAAAGCATGTATTCCTGCTTAATCCAACGAAACAAGCTGTTTTAGACCGAAACGAGGTAAATCTGAACACATCGGTTTTACGTGTTCCTCTGATACGCGTCAAAACTTTTTCTCTTATAACTGCGCGAAAAGCATGTATTCGTGCTTATTACAACGAAACAAGCTGTTTTAGGACTGAAACGAGCTAAATCACAACACATCGGTTTTACAAGTGTTAATCTGATACGCGTCAAAACTTTTTCTCTTATAACTGCGCGAAAAGCATGTATTCGTGATTAATCCAACGAAACAAGCTGTTTTAGACCGAAACGAGCTAAATCACAAAACATCGGTTTTACAAGTGTCCCTGTGACACGCGTCAAAACGTTTTCTCTTATAACAGCGCGAAAAGCATGTATTCCTGCTTAATACAACGAAACAAGCTGTTTTAGACCGCAACGAGGTAAATCACAACACATCGGTTTTACAAGTGTTAATCTGATACGCGTCAAAACTTTTTCTCTTATAACTGCGCGAAAAGCATGTATTCGTGCTTAATACAACGAAACAAGCTGTTTTAGACCGAAACGAGCTGAATCACAACACATC
Source organism: Amblyomma americanum (assembly GCF_052857255.1). Classification (NCBI taxonomy): domain Eukaryota; kingdom Metazoa; phylum Arthropoda; class Arachnida; order Ixodida; family Ixodidae; genus Amblyomma; species Amblyomma americanum. The sequence continues at coordinate 35,714 of NW_027526719.1, read as the reverse complement.
GGTTTTACAAGTTTTCCTCTGATACGCGTCAAAACTTTTTCTCTTATAACTGCGCAAAAAGCATGTATTCGTGCTTAATAGAACGAAACAAGCTGTTTTAGACCGAAACGAGCTAAATCTGAACACATCGGTTGTACAAGTTCTCCTCTGATACGCGTCAAAATTTTTCTCTTATAACTGCGCGAAAAGCATGTATTCGTGCTTAATACAACGAAACAAGCTGGTTTAGACCGAAACGAGGTAAATCTGAACACATCGGTTTTACAAGTGTTCCTCTGATACGCGTCAAAACTTTTTCTCTTCTAACTGCGCGAAAAGCATGTATTCGTGCTTAATACAACGAAACAAGCTGTTTTAGACCGAAACGAGCTAAATCACAACACATCGGTTTTACAAGTGTTAATCTGATACGCGTCAAAACTTTTTCTCGTATAACTGCGCGAAAAGCATGTATTCGTGCTTAATACAACGAAACAAGCTGTTTTAGACCGAAACGAGCTAAACCACAACACATCGGTTTTACGTCTCCCTAATACGCGTCAAAACTTTTTCTCTTATAAATGCGCGAAAAGCATGTATTCGTGCTTAATACAACGAAACAAGCTGTGTTAGACAGAAACGAGCTAAATCTGAACACATCAACGTCAACACATACGCGTCAACTTTTTCTCTTATAACTGCGCGAAAAGCATGTATTCGTGATTAATCCAACGAAACAAGCTGTTTTAGACCGAAACGAGCTAAATCACAACACATTGGTTTTACGAGTGTTCCTCTGATACGCGTCAAAACTTTTTCTCTTATAACTGCGCGAAAAGCATGTATTCGTGCCTAATACAACGAAACAAGCTGTTTTAGACCGAAACGAGCTAAATCACAACACATCGGTTTTACAAGTCTCCCAAATACGCGTCAAAACGTTTTCTTCTATAACTGCGCGAAAAGCATGTATTCGTGCTTAAAACATCGAAACAAGCGGTTTTAGACCGAAACGAGCTAAATCACAACACATCTGTTTTACAAGTATCCACGTGATACGCGTCAAAACTTTTTCTCTTATAAATGCGCGAAAAGCATGTATTCGTGCTTAATACAACGAAACAAGCTGTGTTAGACCGAAACGAGCTAAATCTGAACACATCGGTTTTACAAACGTTCCCCTGATACGCGTCTAAACTTTTTCTCTTATAACTGCGCGAAAAGCTTGTATTCATGCTTAAAAGTACGAAACAAGCTGTTTTAGACCGAGATGAGCTAAATCTAAACACATCGGTTTTACAAGTTCTCCTCTGATACGCGTCAAAACTTTTTCTCTTATAACTGCGCGAAAAGCATGTATTCGTGCTTAATAGAACGAAACAAGCTGTTTTAGACCGAAACGAGCTAAATCTGAACACATCGGTTGTACAAGTTCTCCTCTGATACGCGTCAAAATTTTTCTCTTATAACTGCGCGAAAAGCATGTATTCGTGCTTAATACAACGAAACAAGCTGTTTTAGACCGAAACGAGCTAAATCACAACACCTCGGTTTTACAAGTTCTCCTCTGCTACGCGTCAAAACTTTGTCTCTTATAACTACGCGAAAAGCATGTATTCGTGCTTAATACAACGAAACAAGCTGTTTTAGACCGAAACGAGCTATATCTGAACACATCGGTTTTACAAGTATCCACGTGATACTCGTCAAAGCTTTTTCTCTTATAACTGCGCGAAAAGCATGTATTCGTGCTTAATCCAACGAAACAAGCTGTTTTAGACCGAAACGAGGTAAATCACAACACATCGGTTTTACAAGTTTTCCTCAGATACGCGTCAAAACTTTTTCTCCTATAACTGCGCGAAAAGCATGTATTCCTGCTTAATCCAACGAAACAAGCTGGTTTAGACCGAAACGAGGTAAATCTGAACACATCGGTTTTACAAGTGTTCCTCTGATACGCGTCAAAACTTTTTCTCTTATAACTGCGCGAAAAGAATGTATTCGTGCTTAATACAACGAAACAAGCTGTTTTAGACCGAAACGAGCTGAATCACAACACATCGGTTTTACAAGTGTTAATCTGATAGGCGTCAAAACTTTTTCTCTTATAACTGCGCGAAAAGCATGTATTTGTGCTTAATACAACGAAACAAGCTGTTTTAGACCGAAACGAGCTAAACCACAACACATCGGTTTTACAAGTCTCCCTAATACGCGTCAAAACTTTTTCTCTTATAAATGCGCGAAAAGCATGTATTCGTGATTAATCCAACGAAACAAGCTGTTTTAGACCGAAACGAGCTAAATCACAACACATTGGTTTTACGAGTGTTCCTCTGATACGCGTCAAAACTTTTTCTCTTAAACTGCGCGAAAAGCATGTATTCGTGCTTAATACAACGAAACAAGCTGTTTTAGACCGAAACGAGGTAAATCACAACACATCGGTTTTACAAGTTTTCCTCAGATACGCGTCAAAACTTTTTCTCTTATAACTGCGCGAAAAGCATGTATTCCTGCTTAATCCAACGAAACAAGCTGTTTTAGACCGAAACGAGGTAAATCTGAACACATCGGTTTTACGTGTTCCTCTGATACGCGTCAAAACTTTTTCTCTTATAACTGCGCGAAAAGCATGTATTCGTGCTTATTACAACGAAACAAGCTGTTTTAGACTGAAACGAGCTAAATCACAACACATCGGTTTTACAAGTGTTAATCTGATACGCGTCAAAACTTTTTCTCTTATAACTGCGCGAAAAGCATGTATTCGTGATTAATCCAACGAAACAAGCTGTTTTAGACCGAAACGAGCTAAATCACAAAACATCGGTTTTACAAGTGTCCCTGTGACACGCGTCAAAACGTTTTCTCTTATAACAGCGCGAAAAGCATGTATTCCTGCTTAATACAACGAAACAAGCTGTTTTAGACCGCAACGAGGTAAATCACAACACATCGGTTTTACAAGTGTTAATCTGATACGCGTCAAAACTTTTTCTCTTATAACTGCGCGAAAAGCATGTATTCGTGCTTAATACAACGAAACAAGCTGTTTTAGACCGAAACGAGCTGAATCACAACACATCGGTTTTACAAGTTTTCCTCTGATACGCGTCAAAACTTTTTCTCTTATAACTGCGCAAAAAGCATGTATTCGTGCTTAATAGAACGAAACAAGCTGTTTTAGACCGAAACGAGCTAAATCTGAACACATCGGTTGTACAAGTTCTCCTCTGATACGCGTCAAAATTTTTCTCTTATAACTGCGCGAAAAGCATGTATTCGTGCTTAATACAACGAAACAAGCTGGTTTAGACCGAAACGAGGTAAATCTGAACACATCGGTTTTACAAGTGTTCCTCTGATACGCGTCAAAACTTTTTCTCTTCTAACTGCGCGAAAAGCATGTATTCGTGCTTAATACAACGAAACAAGCTGTTTTAGACCGAAACGAGCTAAATCACAACACATCGGTTTTACAAGTGTTAATCTGATACGCGTCAAAACTTTTTCTCTTATAACTGCGCGAAAAGCATGTATTCGTGCTTAATACAACGAAACAAGCTGTTTTAGACCGAAACGAGCTAAACCACAACACATCGGTTTTACGTCTCCCTAATACGCGTCAAAACTTTTTCTCTTATAAATGCGCGAAAAGCATGTATTCGTGCTTAATACAACGAAACAAGCTGTGTTAGACAGAAACGAGCTAAATCTGAACACATCAACGTCAACACATACGCGTCAACTTTTTCTCTTATAACTGCGCGAAAAGCATGTATTCGTGATTAATCCAACGAAACAAGCTGTTTTAGACCGAAACGAGCTAAATCACAACACATTGGTTTTACGAGTGTTCCTCTGATACGCGTCAAAACTTTTTCTCTTATAACTGCGCGAAAAGCATGTATTCGTGCCTAATACAACGAAACAAGCTGTTTTAGACCGAAACGAGCTAAATCACAACACATCGGTTTTACAAGTCTCCCAAATACGCGTCAAAACGTTTTCTTCTATAACTGCGCGAAAAGCATGTATTCGTGCTTAAAACATCGAAACAAGCGGTTTTAGACCGAAACGAGCTAAATCACAACACATCTGTTTTACAAGTATCCACGTGATACGCGTCAAAACTTTTTCTCTTATAAATGCGCGAAAAGCATGTATTCGTGCTTAATACAACGAAACAAGCTGTGTTAGACCGAAACGAGCTAAATCTGAACACATCGGTTTTACAAACGTTCCCCTGATACGCGTCTAAACTTTTTCTCTTATAACTGCGCGAAAAGCTTGTATTCATGCTTAAAAGTACGAAACAAGCTGTTTTAGACCGAGATGAGCTAAATCTAAACACATCGGTTTTACAAGTTCTCCTCTGATACGCGTCAAAACTTTTTCTCTTATAACTGCGCGAAAAGCATGTATTCGTGCTTAATAGAACGAAACAAGCTGTTTTAGACCGAAACGAGCTAAATCTGAACACATCGGTTGTACAAGTTCTCCTCTGATACGCGTCAAAATTTTTCTCTTATAACTGCGCGAAAAGCATGTATTCGTGCTTAATACAACGAAACAAGCTGTTTTAGACCGAAACGAGCTAAATCACAACACCTCGGTTTTACAAGTTCTCCTCTGCTACGCGTCAAAACTTTGTCTCTTATAACTACGCGAAAAGCATGTATTCGTGCTTAATACAACGAAACAAGCTGTTTTAGACCGAAACGAGCTATATCTGAACACATCGGTTTTACAAGTATCCACGTGATACTCGTCAAAGCTTTTTCTCTTATAACTGCGCGAAAAGCATGTATTCGTGCTTAATCCAACGAAACAAGCTGTTTTAGACCGAAACGAGGTAAATCACAACACATCGGTTTTACAAGTTTTCCTCAGATACGCGTCAAAACTTTTTCTCTTATAACTGCGCGAAAAGCATGTATTCCTGCTTAATCCAACGAAACAAGCTGGTTTAGACCGAAACGAGGTAAATCTGAACACATCGGTTTTACAAGTGTTCCTCTGATACGCGTCAAAACTTTTTCTCTTATAACTGCGCGAAAAGCATGTATTCGTGCTTAATACAACGAAACAAGCTGTTTTAGACCGAAACGAGCTAAACCACAACACATCGGTTTTACAAGTCTCCCTAATACGCGTCAAAACTTTTTCTCTTATAAATGCGCGAAAAGCATGTATTCGTGATTAAATCCAACGAAACAAGCTGTTTTAGACCGAAACGAGCTAAATCACAACACATTGGTTTTACGAGTGTTCCTCTGATACGCGTCAAAACTTTTTCTCTTAAACTGCGCGAAAAGCATGTATTCGTGCTTAATACAACGAAACAAGCTGTTTTAGACCGAAACGAGCTAAATCACAACACATCGGTTTTACAAGTCTCCCTATAATACGCGTCAAAATGTTTTCTTTTATAACTGCGCGAAAAGCATGTTTTCGTGTTTAAAGCATCGAAACAAGCGGTTTTAGACCGAAACGAGCTAAATCACAACACATCGGTTTTACAAGTATCCACGTGATACGCGTCAAAACGTTTTCTCTTATAAATGCGCGAAAAGCATGTATTTGTGCATAATACAACGAAACAAGCTTTTTTAGTCCGAAACGAGCTAAATCACAACACATCGGTTTTACAAGTATCCACGTGATACTCGTCAAAGCTTTTTCTCTTATAACTGCGCGAAAAGCATGTATTCGTGCTTAATACAACTAAACAAGCTTTTTTAGTCCGAAACGAGCTAAATCACAACACATCGGTTTTTTACAAGTGTTCCTCTGATAGGCGTCTAAACTTTTTCTCTTATAACTGCGCGAAAAGCATGTATTCGTGCTTAAAACAACGAAACAAGCTCTTTTAGTCCGAAACGAGCTAAATCACAACACATCGGTTTTACAAGTGTTCCTCTGATACGCGTCAAAACTTTTTCTCTTATAACTGCGCGAAAAGCATGTATTCGTGCTTAAAACAACGAAACAAGCTGTTTTAGACCGAGATGAGCTAAATCTGAACACATCGGTTTTACAAGTGTCCCTCTAATACGCGTCAAAACTTTTTCTTCTATAATTGCGCGAAAAGCATGTATTCGTGCTTAAAACAACGAAACAAGCTGTTTTATACCAAAACGAGCTATATCTGAACATCGGTTTTACGTCTCCCTAATACGCGTCAAAACTTTTTCTCTTATAAATGCGCGAAAAGCATGTATTCGTGATTAATCCAACGAAACAAGCTGTTTTAGACCGAAACGAGCTAAATCACAACACATTGGTTTTACGAGTGTTCCTCTGATACGCGTCAAAACTTTTTCTCTTAAACTGCGCGAAAAGCATGTATTCGTGCTTAATACAACGAAACAAGCTGTTTTAGACCGAAACGAGCTACATCACAACACATCGGTTTTACAAGTCTCCCTATAATACGCGTCAAAATGTTTTCTTTTATAACTGCGCGAAAAGCATGTTTTCGTGTTTAAAGCATCGAAACAAGCGGTTTTAGACCGAAACGAGCTAAATCACAACACATCGGTTTTACAAGTATCCACGTGATACGCGTCAAAACGTTTTCTCTTATAAATGCGCGAAAAGCATGTATTTGTGCATAATACAACGAAACAAGCTTTTTTAGTCCGAAACGAGCTAAATCACAACACATCGGTTTTACAAGTATCCACGTGATACTCGTCAAAGCTTTTTCTCTTATAACTGCGCGAAAAGCATGTATTCGTGCTTAATACAACTAAACAAGCTTTTTTAGTCCGAAACGAGCTAAATCACAACACATCGGTTTTTACAAGTGTTCCTCTGATAGGCGTCTAAACTTTTTCTCTTATAACTGCGCGAAAAGCATGTATTCGTGCTTAAAACAACGAAACAAGCTCTTTTAGTCCGAAACGAGCTAAATCACAACACATCGGTTTTACAAGTGTTCCTCTGATACGCGTCAAAACTTTTTCTCTTATAACTGCGCGAAAAGCATGTATTCGTGCTTAAAACAACGAAACAAGCTGTTTTAGACCGAGATGAGCTAAATCTGAACACATCGGTTTTACAAGTGTCCCTCTAATACGCGTCAAAACTTTTTCTTCTATAATTGCGCGAAAAGCATGTATTCGTGCTTAAAACAACGAAACAAGCTGTTTTATACCAAAACGAGCTATATCTGAACATCGGTTTTACAAGTATCCACGTGATACGCGTCAAAACTTTTTCTCTTATAACTGCGCGAAAAGCATGTATTCGTGCTTAATCCAACGAAACAAGCTGTTTTAGACCGAAACGAGGTAAATCACAACACATCGGTTTTACAAGTTTTCCTCAGATACGCGTCAAAACTTTTTCTCTTATAACTGCGCGAAAAGCATGTATTCCTGCTTAATCCAACGAAACAAGCTGTTTTAGACCGAAACGAGGTAAATCTGAACACATCGGTTTTACGTGTTCCTCTGATACGCGTCAAAACTTTTTCTCTTATATTTGCGCGAAAAGCATGTATTCGTGCTTATTACAACGAAACAAGCTGTTTTAGACCGAAACGAGCTAAATCACAACACATCGGTTTTACAAGTGTTAATCTGATACGCGTCAAAACTTTTTCTCTTATAACTGCGCGAAAAGCATGTATTCGTGATTAATCCAACGAAACAAGCTGTTTTAGACCGAAACGAGCTAAATCACAACACATCGGTTTTACAAGTGTCCCTGTGACACGCGTCAAAACGTTTTCTCTTATAACAGCGCGAAAAGCATGTATTCCTGCTTAATACAACGGAACAAGCTGTTTTGACCGCAACGATGTAAATCACAACACATCGGTTTTACAAGTGTTAATCTGATACGCGTCAAAACTTTTTCTCTTATAACTGCGCGAAAAGCATGTATTCGTGCTTAATACAACGAAACAAGCTGTTTTAGACCGAAACGAGCTGAATCACAACACATCGGTTGTACAAGTTCTCCTCTGATACGCGTCAAAATTTTTCTCTTATAACTGCGCGAAAAGCATGTATTCGTGCTTAATACAACGAAACAAGCTGGTTTAGACCGAAACGAGGTAAATCACAACACATCGGTTTTACAAGTGTTCCTCTGATACGCGTCAAAACTTTTTCTCTTATAACTGCGCGAAAGCATGTATTCGTGCTTAATACAACGAAACAAGCTGTTTTAGACCGAACGAGCTAAACCACAACACATCGGTTTTACAAGTCTCCCTAATACGCGTCAAAACTTTTTCTCTTATAAATGCGCGAAAAGCATGTATTCGTGCTTAATACAACGAAACAAGCTGTGTTAGACAGAAACGAGCTAAATCTGAACACATCAACGTCAACACATACGCGTCAACTTTTTCTCTTATAACTGCGCGAAAAGCATGTATTCGTGATTAATCCAACGAAACAAGCTGTTTTAGACCGAAACGAGCTAAATCACAACACATTGGTTTTACGAGTGTTCCTCTGATACGCGTCAAAACTTTTTCTCTTATAACTGCGCGAAAAGCATGTATTCGTGCTTAATACAACGAAACAAGCTGTTTTAGACCGAAACGAGCTAAATCACAACACATCGGTTTTACAAGTCTCCCAAATACGCGTCAAAACGTTTTCTTCTATAACTGCGCGAAAAGCATGTATTCGTGCTTAATACAACGAAACAAGCTGTGTTAGACCGAAACGAGCTAAATCTGAACACATCGGTTTTACAAGTGTCCCTGTGACACGCGTCAAAACGTTTTCTCTTATAACAGCGCGAAAAGCATGTATTCGTGCTTAATTCAACTAAACAAGCAGTTTTAGTCCGAAACGAGCTAAATCACAACACATCGGTTTTACAAGTGTTCCCCTGATACGCGTCTAAACTTTTTCTCTTATAACTGCGCGAAAAGCTTGTATTCGTGCTTAAAAGAACGAAACAAGCTGTTTTAGACCGAAACGAGCTAAATCTGAACACATCGGTTGTACAAGTTCTCCTCTGATACGCGTCAAAACTTTTTCTCTTATAACTGCGCGAAAAGCATGTATTCGTGCTTAAAACATCGAAACAAGCGGTTTTAGACCGAAACGAGCTAAATCACAGCACATCGGTTTTACAAGTATCCACGTAATACGCGTCAAAACTTTTTCTCTTATAACTGCGCGAAAAGCATGTATTCGTGCTTAATCCAACGAAACAAGTTGTTTTAGACCGAAACGAGGTAAATCACTTCACATCGGTTTTACAAGTTTTCCTCTCATACGCGTCAAAACTTTTTCTCTTATAACTGCGCGAAAAGCATGTATTCGTGCTTAATAGAACGAAACAAGCTGTTTTAGACCGAAACGAGCTAAATCTGAACACATCGGTTGTACAAGTTCTCCTCTGATACGCGTCAAAACTTTTTCTCTTATAACTGCGCGAAAGCATGTATTCGTGCTTAATAGAACGAAACAAGCTGTTTTAGACCGAAACGAGCTAAATCTGAACACATCGGTTGTACAAGTTCTCCTCTGATACGCGTCAAAATTTTTCTCTTATAACTGCGCGAAAAGCATGTATTCGTGCTTAATACAACGAAACAAGCTGTTTTAGACCGAAACGAGCTAAATCACAACACCTCGGTTTTACAAGTTCTCCTCTGCTACGCGTCAAAACTTTGTCTCTTATAACTACGCGAAAAGCATGTATTCGTGCTTAATACAACGAAACAAGCTGTTTTAGACCGAAACGAGCTTTATCTGAACACATCGGTTTTACAAGTATCCACGTGATACGCGTCAAAACGTTTTCTCTTATAAATGCGCGAAAAGCATGTATTTGTGCATAATACAACGAAACAAGCTGTGTTCGACCGAAACGAGCTATATCTGAACACATCAGTTTTACAAGTATCCACGTGATACTCGTCAAAGCTTTTTCTCTTATAACTGCGCGAAAAGCATGTATTCGTGCTTAATACAACTAAACAAGCTTTTTTAGTCCGAAACGAGCTAAATCACAACACATCGGTTTTTACAAGTGTTCCTCTGATACGGGTCTAAACTTTTTCTCTTATAACTGCGCGAAAAGCATGTATTCGTGCTTAATACAACGAAACAAGCTGTTTTAGACCGAAACGAGCTAAACCACAACACATCGGTTTTACAAGTCTCCCTAATACGCGTCCAAACTTTTTCTCTTATAAATGCGCGAAAAGCATGTATTCGTGCTTAATACAACGAAACAAGCTGTGTTAGACAGAAACGAGCTAAATCTGAACACATCAACGTCAACACATACGCGTCAACTTTTTCTCTTATAACTGCGCGAAAAGCATGTATTCGTGATTAATCCAACGAAACAAGCTGTTTTAGACCGAAACGAGCTAAATCACAACACATTGGTTTTACGAGTGTTCCTCTGATACGCGTCAAAACGTTTTCTCTTATAACTGCGCGAAAAGCAGGTATTCGTGCTTAATACAACGAAACAAGCTGTTTTAGACCGAAACGAGCTAAATCACAACACATCGGTTTTACAAGTCTCCCAAATACGCGTCAAAACGTTTTCTTCTATAACTGCGCGAAAAGCATGTATTCGTGCTTAAAACATCGAAACAAGCGGTTTTAGACCGAAACGAGCTAAATCACAACACATCTGTTTTACAAGTATCCACGTGATACGCGTCAAAACTTTTTCTCTTATAAATGCGCGAAAAGCATGTATTCGTGCTTAATACAACGAAACAAGCTGTGTTAGACCGAAACGAGCTAAATCTGAACACATCGGTTTTACAAGTGTCCCTGTGACACGCGTCAAAACGTTTTCTCTTATAACAGCGCGAAAAGCATGTATTCGTGCTTAATTCAACTAAACAAGCAGTTTTAGTCCGAAACGAGCTAAATCACAACACATCGGTTTTACAAGTGTTCCCCTGATACGCGTCTAAACTTTTTCTCTTATAACTGCGCGAAAAGCTTGTATTCGTGCTTAAAGAACGAAACAAGCTGTTTTAGACCGAGATGAGCTAAATCTGAACACATCGGTTTTACAAGTGTCCCTCTAATACGCGTCAAAACTTTTTCTTCTATAATAACTGCTTGAAAAGCATGTATTCGTGCTTAAAACATCGAAACAAGCGGTTTTAGACCGAAACGAGCTAAATCACAACACATCGGTTTTACAAGTATCCACGTAATACGCGTCAAACTTTTTCTCTTATAACTGCGCGAAAAGCATGTATTCGTGCTTAATACAACGGAACAAGCTGTTTTGACCGCAACGATGTAAATCACAACACATCGGTTTTACAAGTGTTAATCTGATACGCGTCAAAACTTTTTCTCTTATAACTGCGCGAAAAGCATGTATTCGTGCTTAATACAACGAAACAAGCTGTTTTAGACCGAAACGAGCTGAATCACAACACATCGGTTGTACAAGTTCTCCTCTGATACGCGTCAAAATTTTTCTCTTATAACTGCGCGAAAAGCATGTATTCGTGCTTAATACAACGAAACAAGCTGGTTTAGACCGAAACGAGGTAAATCACAACACATCGGTTTTACAAGTGTTCCTCTGATACGCGTCAAAACTTTTCTCTTATAACTGCGCGAAAAGCATGTATTCGTGCTTAATACAACGAAACAAGCTGTTTTAGACCGAAACGAGCTAAACCACAACACATCGGTTTTGCAAGTCTCCCTAATACGCGTCAAAACTTTTTCTCTTATAAATGCGCGAAAAGCATGTATTCGTGCTTAATACAACGAAACAAGCTGTGTTAGACAGAAACGAGCTAAATCTGAACACATCAACGTCAACACATACGCGTCAACTTTTTCTCTTATAACTGCGCGAAAAGCATGTATTCGTGATTAATCCAACGAAACAAGCTGTTTTAGACCGAAACGAGCTAAATCACAACACATTGGTTTTACGAGTGTTCCTCTGATACGCGTCAAAACTTTTTCTCTTATAACTGCGCGAAAAGCATGTATTCGTGCTTAATACAACGAAACAAGCTGTTTTAGACCGAAACGAGCTAAATCACAACACATCGGTTTTACAAGTCTCCCAAATACGCGTCAAAACGTTTTCTTCTATAACTGCGCGAAAAGCATGTATTCGTGCTTAATACAACGAAACAAGCTGTGTTAGACCGAAACGAGCTAAATCTGAACACATCGGTTTTACAAGTGTCCCCTGTGACACGCGTCAAAACGTTTTCTCTTATAACAGCGCGAAAAGCATGTATTCGTGCTTAATTCAACTAAACAAGCAGTTTTAGTCCGAAACGAGCTAAATCACAACACATCGGTTTACAAGTGTTCCCCTGATACGCGTCTAAACTTTTTCTCTTATAACTGCGCGAAAAGCTTGTATTCGTGCTTAAAAGAACGAAACAAGCTGTTTTAGACCGAAACGAGCTAAATCTGAACACATCGGTTGTACAAGTTCTCCTCTGATACGCGTCAAAACTTTTTCTCTTATAACTGCGCGAAAAGCATGTATTCGTGCTTAAAACATCGAAACAAGCGGTTTTAGACCGAAACGAGCTAAATCACAGCACATCGGTTTTACAAGTATCCACGTAATACGCGTCAAAACTTTTTCTCTTATAACTGCGCGAAAAGCATGTATTCGTGCTTAATCCAACGAAACAAGTTGTTTTAGACCGAAACGAGGTAAATCACTTCACATCGGTTTTACAAGTTTTCCTCTCATACGCGTCAAAACTTTTTCTCTTATAACTGCGCGAAAAGCATGTATTCGTGCTTAATAGAACGAAACAAGCTGTTTTAGACCGAAACGAGCTAAATCTGAACACATCGGTTGTACAAGTTCTCCTCTGATACGCGTCAAAACTTTTTCTCTTATAAACTGCGCGAAAAGCATGTATTCGTGCTTAATAGAACGAAACAAGCTGTTTTAGACCGAAACGAGCTAAATCTGAACACATCGGTTGTACAAGTTCTCCTCTGATACGCGTCAAAATTTTTCTCTTATAACTGCGCGAAAAGCATGTATTCGTGCTTAATACAACGAAACAAGCTGTTTTAGACCGAAACGAGCTAAATCACAACACCTCGGTTTTACAAGTTCTCCTCTGCTACGCGTCAAAACTTTGTCTCTTATAACTACGCGAAAAGCATGTATTCGTGCTTAATACAACGAAACAAGCTGTTTTAGACCGAAACGAGCTTTATCTGAACACATCGGTTTTACAAGTATCCACGTGATACGCGTCAAAACGTTTTCTCTTATAAATGCGCGAAAAGCATGTATTTGTGCATAATACAACGAAACAAGCTGTGTTCGACCGAAACGAGCTATATCTGAACACATCAGTTTTACAAGTATCCACGTGATACTCGTCAAAGCTTTTTCTCTTATAACTGCGCGAAAAGCATGTATTCGTGCTTAATACAACTAAACAAGCTTTTTTAGTCCGAAACGAGCTAAATCACAACACATCGGTTTTTACAAGTGTTCCTCTGATACGGGTCTAAACTTTTTCTCTTATAACTGCGCGAAAAGCATGTATTCGTGCTTAATACAACGAAACAAGCTGTTTTAGACCGAAACGAGCTAAACCACAACACATCGGTTTTACAAGTCTCCCTAATACGCGTCAAAACTTTTTCTCTTATAAATGCGCGAAAAGCATGTATTCGTGCTTAATACAACGAAACAAGCTGTGTTAGACAGAAACGAGCTAAATCTGAACACATCAACGTCAACACATACGCGTCAACTTTTTCTCTTATAACTGCGCGAAAAGCATGTATTCGTGATTAATCCAACGAAACAAGCTGTTTTAGACCGAAACGAGCTAAATCACAACACATTGGTTTTACGAGTGTTCCTCTGATACGCGTCAAAACGTTTTCTCTTATAACTGCGCGAAAAGCAGGTATTCGTGCTTAATACAACGAAACAAGCTGTTTTAGACCGAAACGAGCTAAATCACAACACATCGGTTTTACAAGTCTCCCAAATACGCGTCAAAACGTTTTCTTCTATAACTGCGCGAAAAGCATGTATTCGTGCTTAAAACATCGAAACAAGCGGTTTTAGACCGAAACGAGCTAAATCACAACACATCTGTTTTACAAGTATCCACGTGATACGCGTCAAAACTTTTTCTCTTATAAATGCGCGAAAAGCATGTATTCGTGCTTAATACAACGAAACAAGCTGTGTTAGACCGAAACGAGCTAAATCTGAACACATCGGTTTTACAAGTGTCCCTGTGACACGCGTCAAAACGTTTTCTCTTATAACAGCGCGAAAAGCATGTATTCGTGCTTAATTCAACTAAACAAGCAGTTTTAGTCCGAAACGAGCTAAATCACAACACATCGGTTTTACAAGTGTTCCCCTGATACGCGTCTAAACTTTTTCTCTTATAACTGCGCGAAAAGCTTGTATTCGTGCTTAAAAGAACGAAACAAGCTGTTTTAGACCGAGATGAGCTAAATCTGAACACATCGGTTTTACAAGTGTCCCTCTAATACGCGTCAAAACTTTTTCTTCTATAATAACTGCTTGAAAAGCATGTATTCGTGCTTAAAACATCGAAACAAGCGGTTTTAGACCGAAACGAGCTAAATCACAACACATCGGTTTTACAAGTATCCACGTAATACGCGTCAAAACTTTTTCTCTTATAACTGCGCGAAAAGCATGTATTCGTGCTTAATCCAACGAAACAAGTTGTTTTAGACCGAAACGAGGTAAATCACTTCACATCGGTTTTACAAGTTTTCCTCTGATACGCGTCAAAACTTTTTCTCTTATAACTGCGCGAAAAGCATGTATTCGTGCTTAATAGAACGAAACAAGCTGTTTTAGACCGAAACGAGCTAAATCTGAACACATCGGTTGTACAAGTTCTCCTCTGATACGCGTCAAAACTTTTTCTCTTATAACTGCGCGAAAAGCATGTATTCGTGCTTAATAGAACGAAACAAGCTGTTTTAGACCGAAACGAGCTAAATCTGAACACATCGGTTGTACAAGTTCTCCTCTGATACGCGTCAAAACGTTTTCTCTTATAAATGCGCGAAAAGCATGTATTTGTGCATAATACAACGAAACAAGCTGTGTTCGACCGAAACGAGCTATATCTGAACACATGAGTTTTACAAGTATCCACGTGATACTCGTCAAAGTTTTTTCTCTTATAACTGCGCGAAAAGCATGTATTCGTGCTTAATACAACTAAACAAGCTTTTTTAGTCCGAAACGAGCTAAATCACAACACATCGGTTTTTACAAGTGTTCCTCTGATACGGGTCTAAACTTTTTCTCTTATAACTGCGCGAAAAGCATGTGTTCGTGCTTAAAACAACGAAACAAGCTGTTTTAGTCCGAAACGAGCTAAATAAGAACACATCGGTTTTACAAGTATCCACGTGATACTTGCGCGAAAAGCATGTATTCGTGCTTAATCCAACGAAACAAGTTGTTTTAAACCGAAACGAGGTAAATCACAACACATCGGTTTTACAAGTTTTCCTCTGATACGCGTCAAAACGTTTTCTCTTATAACTGCGCGAAAAGCATGTATTCGTGCTTAATAGAACGAAACAAGCTGTTTTATACCGAAACGAGCTAAATCTGAACACATCGGTTTCACAAGTTCTCTTTTGCTACGCGTCAAAACTTTTTCTCTTATAACTACGCGAAAAGCATGTATTCGTGCTTAACACAACGAAACAAGCTGTTTTAGACCGAAACGAGCTATATCTGAACACATCGGTTTTACAAGTATCCACGTGATACTCGTCAAAGCTTTTTCTCTTATAACTGCGCGAAAAGCATGTATTCGTGCTTAATACAACGAAACAAGCTGTTTTAGACCGAAACGAGCTGAATCACAACACATCGGTTGTACAAGTTCTCCTCTGATACGCGTCAAAATTTTTCTCTTATAACTGCGCGAAAAGCATGTATTCGTGCTTAATACAACGAAACAAGCTGGTTTAGACCGAAACGAGGTAAATCTGAACACATCGGTTTTACAAGTGTTCCTCTGATACGCGTCAAAACTTTTTCTCTTATAACTGCGCGAAAAGCATGTATTCGTGCTTAATACAACGAAACAAGCTGTTTTAGACCGAAACGAGCTAAATCACAACACATCGGTTTTACAAGTGTTAATCTGATACGCGTCAAAACTTTTTCTCTTATAACTGCGCGAAAAGCATGTATTCGTGCTTAATACAACGAAACAAGCTGTTTTAGACCGAAACGAGCTAAACCACAACACATCGGTTTTACAAGTCTCCCTAATACGCGTCAAAACTTTTTCTCTTATAAATGCGCGAAAAGCTTGTATTCGTGCTTAATACAACGAAACAAGCTGTGTTAGACAGAAACGAGCTAAATCTGAACACATCAACGTCAACACATACGCGTCAACTTTTTCTCTTATAACTGCGCGAAAAGCATGTATTCGTGATTAATCCAACGAAACAAGCTGTTTTAGACCGAAACGAGCTAAATCACAACACATCGGTTTTACAAGTCTCCCAAATACGCGTCAAAACGTTTTCTTCTATAACTGCGCGAAAAGCATGTATTCGTGCTTAAAACATCGAAACAAGCGGTTTTAGACCGAAACGAGCTAAATCACAACACATCTGTTTTACAAGTATCCACGTGATACGCGTCAAAACTTTTTCTCTTATAAATGCGCGAAAAGCATGTATTCGTGCTTAATACAACGAAACAAGCTGTGTTAGACCGAAACGAGCTAAATCTGAACACATCGGTTTTACAAGTGTCCCTGTGACACGCGTCAAAACGTTTTCTCTTATAACAGCGCGAAAAGCATGTATTCGTGCTTAATTCAACTAAACAAGCAGTTTTAGTCCGAAACGAGCTAAATCACAACACATCGGTTTTACAAGTGTTCCCCTGATACGCGTCTAAACTTTTTCTCTTATAACTGCGCGAAAAGCTTGTATTCGTGCTTAAAAGAACGAAACAAGCTGTTTTAGACCGAGATGAGCTAAATCTGAACACATCGGTTTTACAAGTGTCCCTCTAATACGCGTCAAAACTTTTTCTTCTATAACTGCTTGAAAAGCATGTATTCGTGCTTAAAACATCGAAACAAGCGGTTTTAGACCGAAACGAGCTAAATCACAGCACATCGGTTTTACAAGTATCCACGTAATACGCGTCAAAACTTTTTCTCTTATAACTGCGCGAAAAGCATGTATTCGTGCTTAATCCAACGAAACAAGTTGTTTTAGACCGAAACGAGGTAAATCACTTCACATCGGTTTTACAAGTTTTCCTCTGATACGCGTCAAAACTTTTTCTCTTATAACTGCGCGAAAAGCATGTATTCGTGCTTAATAGAACGAAACAAGCTGTTTTAGACCGAAACGAGCTAAATCTGAACACATCGGTTGTACAAGTTCTCCTCTGATACGCGTCAAAACTTTTTCTCTTATAACTGCGCGAAAAGCATGTATTCGTGCTTAATAGAACGAAACAAGCTGTTTTAGACCGAAACGAGCTAAATCTGAACACATCGGTTGTACAAGTTCTCCTCTGATACGCGTCAAAATTTTTCTCTTATAACTGCGCGAAAAGCATGTATTCGTGCTTAATACAACGAAACAAGCTGTTTTAGACCGAAACAAGCTAAATCACAACACCTCGGTTTTACAAGTTCTCCTCTGCTACGCGTCAAAACTTTGTCTCTTATAACTACGCGAAAAGCATGTATTCGTGCTTAATACAACGAAACAAGCTGTTTTAGACCGAAACGAGCTATATCTGAAGACATCGGTTTTACAAGTATCCACGTGATACGCGTCAAAACGTTTTCTCTTATAAATGCGCGAAAAGCATGTATTTGTGCATAATACAACGAAACAAGCTGTGTTCGACCGAAACGAGCTATATCTGAACACATCAGTTTTACAAGTATCCACGTGATACTCGTCAAAGCTTTTTCTCTTATAACTGCGCGAAAAGCATGTATTCGTGCTTAATACAACTAAACAAGCTTTTTTAGTCCGAAACGAGCTAAATCACAACACATCGGTTTTTACAAGTGTTCCTCTGATACGGGTCTAAACTTTTTCTCTTATAACTGCGCGAAAAGCATGTATTCGTGCTTAATACAACGAAACAAGCTGTTTTAGACCGAAACGAGCTAAACCACAACACATCGGTTTTACAAGTCTCCCTAATACGCGTCAAAACTTTTTCTCTTATAAATGCGCGAAAAGCATGTATTCGTGCTTAATACAACGAAACAAGCTGTGTTAGACAGAAACGAGCTAAATCTGAACACATCAACGTCAACACATACGCGTCAACTTTTTCTCTTATAACTGCGCGAAAAGCATGTATTCGTGATTAATCCAACGAAACAAGCTGTTTTAGACCGAAACGAGCTAAATCACAACACATTGGTTTTACGAGTGTTCCTCTGATACGCGTCAAAACGTTTTCTCTTATAACTGCGCGAAAAGCAGGTATTCGTGCTTAATACAACGAAACAAGCTGTTTTAGACCGAAACGAGCTAAATCACAACACATCGGTTTTACAAGTCTCCCAAATACGCGTCAAAACGTTTTCTTCTATAACTGCGCGAAAAGCATGTATTCGTGCTTAAAACATCGAAACAAGCGGTTTTAGACCGAAACGAGCTAAATCACAACACATCTGTTTTACAAGTATCCACGTGATACGCGTCAAAACTTTTTCTCTTATAAATGCGCGAAAAGCATGTATTCGTGCTTAATACAACGAAACAAGCTGTGTTAGACCGAAACGAGCTAAATCTGAACACATCGGTTTTACAAGTGTCCCTGTGACACGCGTCAAAACGTTTTCTCTTATAACAGCGCGAAAAGCATGTATTCGTGCTTAATTCAACTAAACAAGCAGTTTTAGTCCGAAACGAGCTAAATCACAACACATCGGTTTTACAAGTGTTCCCCTGATACGCGTCTAAACTTTTTCTCTTATAACTGCGCGAAAAGCTTGTATTCGTGCTTAAAAGAACGAAACAAGCTGTTTTAGACCGAGATGAGCTAAATCTGAACACATCGGTTTTACAAGTGTCCCTCTAATACGCGTCAAAACTTTTTCTTCTATAACTGCTTGAAAAGCATGTATTCGTGCTTAAAACATCGAAACAAGCGGTTTTAGACCGAAACGAGCTAAATCACAGCACATCGGTTTTACAAGTATCCACGTAATACGCGTCAAAACTTTTTCTCTTATAACTGCGCGAAAAGCATGTATTCGTGCTTAATTCAACGAAACAAGTTGTTTTAGACCGAAACGAGGTAAATCACTTCACATCGGTTTTACAAGTTTTCCTCTGATACGCGTCAAAACTTTTTCTCTTAGAACTGCGCGAAAAGCATGTATTCGTGCTTAATAGAACGAAACAAGCTGTTTTAGACCGAAACGAGCTAAATCTGAACACATCGGTTGTACAAGTTCTCCTCTGATACGCGTCAAAACTTTTTCTCTTATAACTGCGCGAAAAGCATGTATTCGTGCTTAATAGAACGAAACAAGCTGTTTTAGACCGAAACGAGCTAAATCTGAACACATCGGTTGTACAAGTTCTCCTCTGATACGCGTCAAAATTTTTCTCTTATAACTGCGCGAAAAGCATGTATTCGTGCTTAATACAACGAAACAAGCTGTTTTAGACCGAAACGAGCTAAATCACAACACCTCGGTTTTACAAGTTCTCCTCTGCTACGCGTCAAAACTTTGTCTCTTATAACTACGCGAAAAGCATGTATTCGTGCTTAATACAACGAAACAAGCTGTTTTAGACCGAAACGAGCTATATCTGAACACATCGGTTTTACAAGTATCCACGTGATACGCGTCAAAACGTTTTCTCTTATAAATGCGCGAAAAGCATGTATTTGTGCATAATACAACGAAACAAGCTGTGTTCGACCGAAACGAGCTATATCTGAACACATCAGTTTTACAAGTATCCACGTGATACTCGTCAAAGCTTTTCTCTTATAACTGCGCGAAAAGCATGTATTCGTGCTTAATACAACAAAAACAAGCTTTTTTAGTCCGAAACGAGCTAAATCACAACACATCGGTTTTTACAAGTGTTCCTCTGATACGGGTCTAAACTTTTTCTCTTATAACTGCGCGAAAAGCATGTATTCGTGCTTAATACAACGAAACAAGCTGTTTTAGACCGAAACGAGCTAAACCACAACACATCGGTTTTACAAGTCTCCCTAATACGCGTCAAAACTTTTTCTCTTATAAATGCGCGAAAAGCATGTATTCGTGCTTAATACAACGAAACAAGCTGTGTTAGACAGAAACGAGCTAAATCTGAACACATCAACGTCAACACATACGCGTCAACTTTTTTCTCTTATAACTGCGCGAAAAGCATGTATTCGTGATTAATCCAACGAAACAAGCTGTTTTAGACCGAAACGAGCTAAATCACAACACATTGGTTTTACGAGTGTTCCTCTGATACGCGTCAAAACGTTTTCTCTTATAACTGCGCGAAAAGCAGGTATTCGTGCTTAATACAACGAAACAAGCTGTTTTAGACCGAAACGAGCTAAATCACAACACATCGGTTTTACAAGTCTCCCAAATACGCGTCAAAACGTTTTCTTCTATAACTGCGCGAAAAGCATGTATTCGTGCTTAAAACATCGAAACAAGCGGTTTTAGACCGAAACGAGCTAAATCACAACACATCTGTTTTACAAGTATCCACGTGATACGCGTCAAAACTTTTTCTCTTATAAATGCGCGAAAAGCATGTATTCGTGCTTAATACAACGAAACAAGCTGTGTTAGACCGAAACGAGCTAAATCTGAACACATCGGTTTTACAAGTGTCCCCTGTGACACGCGTCAAAACGTTTTCTCTTATAACAGCGCGAAAAGCATGTATTCGTGCTTAATTCAACTAAACAAGCAGTTTTAGTCCGAAACGAGCTAAATCACAACACATCGGTTTTACAAGTGTTCCCCTGATACGCGTCTAAACTTTTTCTCTTATAACTGCGCGAAAAGCTTGTATTCGTGCTTAAAAGAACGAAACAAGCTGTTTTAGACCGAGATGAGCTAAATCTGAACACATCGGTTTTACAAGTGTCCCTCTAATACGCGTCAAAACTTTTTCTTCTATAACTGCTTGAAAAGCATGTATTCGTGCTTAAAACATCGAAACAAGCGGTTTTAGACCGAAACGAGCTAAATCACAGCACATCGGTTTTACAAGTATCCACGTAATACGCGTCAAAACTTTTTCTCTTATAACTGCGCGAGAAGCATGTATTCGTGCTTAATCCAACGAAACAAGTTGTTTTAGACCGAAACGAGGTAAATCACTTCACATCGGTTTTACAAGTTTTCCTCTGATACGCGTCAAAACTTTTTCTCTTATAACTGCGCGAAAAGCATGTATTCGTGCTTAATAGAACGAAACAAGCTGTTTTAGACCGAAACGAGCTAAATCTGAACACATCGGTTGTACAAGTTCTCCTCTGATACGCGTCAAAACTTTTTCTCTTATAACTGCGCGAGAAAGCATGTATTCGTGCTTAATAGAACGAAACAAGCTGTTTTAGACCGAAACGAGCTAAATCTGAACACATCGGTTGTACAAGTTCTCCTCTGATACGCGTCAAAATTTTTCTCTTATAACTGCGCGAAAAGCATGTATTCGTGCTTAATACAACGAAACAAGCTGTTTTAGACCGAAACGAGCTAAATCACAACACCTCGGTTTTACAAGTTCTCCTCTGCTACGCGTCAAAACTTTGTCTCTTATAACTACGCGAAAAGCATGTATTCGTGCTTAATACAACGAAACAAGCTGTTTTAGACCGAAACGAGCTATATCTGAACACATCGGTTTTACAAGTATCCACGTGATACGCGTCAAAAACGTTTTCTCTTATAAATGCGCGAAAAGCATGTATTTGTGCATAATTACAACGAAACAAGCTGTGTTCGACCGAAACGAGCTATATCTGAACAACATCAGTTTTACAAGTATCCACGTGATACTCGTCAAAGCTTTTTCTCTTATAACTGCGCGAAAAAGCATGTATTCGTGCTTAATACAACTAAACAAGCTTTTTAGTCCGAAACGAGCTAAATCACAACACATCGGTTTTTACAAGTGTTCCTCTGATACGGGTCTAAACTTTTTCTCTTATAACTGCGCGAAAAGCATGTATTCGTGCTTAATACAACGAAACAAGCTGTTTTAGACCCGAAACGAGCTAAACCACAACACATCGGTTTTACAAGTCTCCCTAATACGCGTCAAAACTTTTCATCTTATAAATGCGCGAAAAGCATGTATTCGTGCTTAATACAACGAAACAAGCTGTGTTAGACAGAAACGAGCTAAATCTGAACACATCAACGTCAACACATACGCGTCAACTTTTTCTCTTATAACTGCGCGAAAAGCATGTATTCGTGATTAATCCAACGAAACAAGCTGTTTTAGACCGAAACGAGCTAAATCACAACACATTGGTTTTACGAGTGTTCCTCTGATACGCGTCAAAACGTTTTCTCTTATAACTGCGCGAAAAGCAGGTATTCGTGCTTAATACAACGAAACAAGCTGTTTTAGACCGAAACGAGCTAAATCACAACACATCGGTTTTACAAGTCTCCCAAATACGCGTCAAAACGTTTTCTTCTATAACTGCGCGAAAAGCATGTATTCGTGCTTAAAACATCGAAACAAGCGGTTTTAGACCGAAACGAGCTAAATCACAACACATCTGTTTTACAAGTATCCACGTGATACGCGTCAAAACTTTTTCTCTTATAAATGCGCGAAAAGCATGTATTCGTGCTTAATACAACGAAACAAGCTGTGTTAGACCGAAACGAGCTAAATCTGAACACATCGGTTTTACAAGTGTCCCTGTGACACGCGTCAAAACGTTTTCTCTTATAACAGCGCGAAAAGCATGTATTCGTGCTTAATTCAACTAAACAAGCAGTTTTAGTCCGAAACGAGCTAAATCACAACACATCGGTTTTACAAGTGTTCCCCTGATACGCGTCTAAACTTTTTCTCTTATAACTGCGCGAAAAGCTTGTATTCGTGCTTAAAAGAACGAAACAAGCTGTTTTAGACCGAGATGAGCTAAATCTGAACACATCGGTTTTACAAGTGTCCCTCTAATACGCGTCAAAACTTTTTCTTCTATAATAACTGCTTGAAAAGCATGTATTCGTGCTTAAAACATCGAAACAAGCGGTTTTAGACCGAAACGAGCTAAATCACAACACATCGGTTTTACAAGTATCCACGTAATACGCGTCAAAACTTTTTCTCTTATAACTGCGCGAAAAGCATGTATTCGTGCTTAATCCAACGAAACAAGTTGTTTTTAGACCGAAACGAGGTAAATCACTTCACATCGGTTTTACAAGTTTTCCTCTGATACGCGTCAAAACTTTTTCTCTTATAACTGCGCGAAAAGCATGTTATTCGTGCTTAATAGAACGAAACAAGCTGTTTTAGACCGAAACGAGCTAAATCTGAACACATCGGTTGTACAAGTTCTCCTCTGATACGCGTCAAAACTTTTTCTCTTATAACTGCGCGAAAAGCATGTATTCGTGCTTAATAGAACGAAACAAGCTGTTTTAGACCGAAACGAGCTAAATCTGAACACATCGGTTGTACAAGTTCTCCTCTGATACGCGTCAAAACGTTTTCTCTATAAATGCGCGAAAAGCATGTATTTGTGCATAATACAACGAAACAAGCTGTGTTCGACCGAAACGAGCTATATCTGAACACATGAGTTTTACAAGTATCCACGTGATACTCGTCAAAGCTTTTTCTCTTTATAACTGCGCGAAAAGCATGTATTCGTGCTTAATACAACTAAACAAGCTTTTTAGTCCGAAACGAGCTAAATCACAACACATCGGTTTTTACAAGTGTTCCTCTGATACGGGTCTAAACTTTTTCTCTTATAACTGCGCGGAAAAGCATGCGTTCGTGCTTAAAACAACGAAACAAGCTGTTTTAGTCCGAAACGAGCTAAATAAGAACACATCGGTTTTACAAGTATCCACGTGATACTTGCGCGAAAAGCATGTATTCGTGCTTAATCCAACGAAACAAGTTGTTTTTAAACCGAAACGAGGTAAATCACAACACATCGGTTTTACAAGTTTTCCTCTGATACGCGTCAAAACGTTTTCTCTTTTAAACTGCGCGAAAAGCATGTATTCGTGCTTAATAGAACGAAACAAGCTGTTTTAGACTGAAACGAGCTAAATCACAACACATCGGTTTTACAAGTTCTCTTTTTGCTACGCGTCAAAACTTTTTCTCTTATAACTACGCGAAAAGCATGTATTCGTGCTTAACACAACGAAACAAGCTGTTTTAGACCGAAACGAGCTATATCTGAACACATCGGTTGTACAAGTATCCACGTGATACTCGTCAAAGCTTTTTCTCTTATAACTGCGCGAAAAGCATGTATTCGTGCTTAATACAACGAAACAAGCTGTTTTAGACCGAAACGAGCTGAATCACAACACATCGGTTGTACAAGTTCTCCTCTGATACGCGTCAAAATTTTTCTCTTATAACTGCGCGCGAAAAGCATGTATTCGTGCTTAATACAACGAAACAAGCTGGTTTAGACCGAAACGAAATAAATCTGAACACATCGGTTTTACAAGTGTTCCTCTGATACGCGTCAAAACTTTTTCTCTTATAACTGCGCGAAAAGCATGTATTCGTGCTTAATACAACTAAACAAGCTTTTTTAGTCCGAAACGAGCTAAATCACAACACATCGGTTTTTACAAGTGTTCCTCTGATACGGGTCTAAACTTTTTCTCTTATAACTGCGCGAAAAGCATGTATTCGTGCTTAATACAACGAAACAAGCTGTTTTAGACCGAAACGAGCTAAACCACAACACATCGGTTTTACAAGTCTCCCTAATACGCGTCAAAACTTTTTTCTCTTATAAATGCGCGAAAAGCAATGTATTCGTGCTTAATACAACGAAACAAGCTGTGTTAGACAGAAACGAGCTAAATCTGAACACATCAACGTCAACACATACGCGTCAACTTTTTCTCTTATAACTGCGCGAAAAGCATGTATTCGTGATTAATCCAACGAAACAAGCTGTTTTAGACCGAAACGAGCTAAATCACAACACATTGGTTTTACGAGTGTTCCCCTGATACGCGTCTAAACTTTTTCTCTTATAACTGCGCGAAAAGCTTGTATTCGTGCTTAAAAGAACGAAACAAGCTGTTTTAGACCGAGATGAGCTAAATCTGAACACATCGGTTTTACAAGTGTCCCCTCTAATACGCGTCAAAACTTTTTCTTCTATAATAACTGCTTGAAAAGCATGTATTCGTGCTTAAAACATCGAAACAAGCGGTTTTAGACCGAAACGAGCTAAATCACAACACATCGGTTTTACAAGTATCCACGTAATACGCGTCAAAACTTTTTCTCTTATAACTGCGCGAAAAGCATGTATTCGTGCTTAATCCAACGAAACAAGTTGTTTTAGACCGAAACGAGGTAAATCACTTCACATCGGTTTTACAAGTTTTCCTCTGATACGCGTCAAAACTTTTTCTCTTATAACTGCGCGAAAAGCATGTATTCGTGCTTAATAGAACGAAACAAGCTGTTTTAGACCGAAACGAGCTAAATCTGAACACATCGGTTGTACAAGTTCTCCTCTGATACGCGTCAAAACTTTTTCTCTTATAACTGCGCGAAAAGCATGTATTCGTGCTTAATAGAACGAAACAAGCTGTTTTAGACCGAAACGAGCTAAATCTGAACACATCGGTTGTACAAGTTCTCCTCTGATACGCGTCAAAACGTTTTCTCTTATAAATGCGCGAAAAGCATGTATTTGTGCATAATACAACGAAACAAGCTGTGTTCGACCGAAACGAGCTATATCTGAACACATGAGTTTTACAAGTATCCACGTGATACTCGTCAAAGCTTTTTCTCTTATAACTGCGCGAAAAGCATGTATTCGTGCTTAATACAACGAAACAAGCTGTTTTAGACAGAAACGAGCTAAATCACAACACATCGGTTTTACAAGTATCCACGTGATACGCGTCAAAACTTTTTCTCTTATAACTGCGCGAAAAGCGTGTATTCGTGCTTAATTCAATGAAACAAGTTGTTTTAGACCGAAACGAGGTAAATCACAACACATCGGTTTTACAAGTTTTCCTCTGATACGCGTCAAAACTTTTTCTCTTATAACTGCGCGAAAAGCATGTATTCTTGCTTAATAGAACGAAACAAGCTGTTTTAGACCGAAACGAGCTAAATCTGAACACATCGGTTTTACAAGTTCTCCTCTGATACGCGTCAAAACTTTTTCTCTTATAACTACGCGAAAAGCATGTATTCGTGCCTAATACAACGAAACAAGCTGTTTTAGACCGAAACGAGCTATATCTGAACACATCGGTTTTACAAGTATCCACGTGATACTCGTCAAAGCTTTTTCTCTTATAACTGCGCGAAAAGCATGTATTCGTGCTTAAAACAACGAAACAGGCTGTTTTAGTCCGAAACGAGCTAAATAAGAACACATCGGTTTTACAAGTATCCACGTGATACTTGCGCGAAAAGCATGTATTCGTGCTTAATCCAACGAAACAAGTTGTTTTAAACCGAAACGAGGTAAATCACAACACATCGGTTTTACAAGTTTTCCTCTGATACGCGTCAAAACGTTTTCTCTTATAACTGCGCGAAAAGCATGTATTCGTGCTTAATAGAACGAAACAAGCTGTTTTATACCGAAACGAGCTAAATCTGAACACATCGGTTTTACAAGTTCTCCTCTGATACGCGTCAAAACTTTTTCTCTTATAACTGCGCGAAAAGCATGTATTCGTGCTTAATACAACGAAACAAGCTGTTTTAGACTGAAACGAGCTAAATCACAACACATCGGTTTTACAAGTTCTCTTTTGCTACGCGTCAAAACTTTTTCTCTTATAACTACGCGAAAAGCATGTATTCGTGCTTAACACAACGAAACAAGCTGTTTTAGACCGAAACGAGCTATATCTGAACACATCGGTTTTACAAGTATCCACGTGATACTCGTCAAAGCTTTTTCTCTTATAACTGCGCGAAAAGCATGTATTCGTGCTTAATACAACTAAACAAGCTTTTTTAGTCCGAAACGAGCTAAATCACAACACATCGGTTTTTACAAGTGTTCCTCTGATACGCGTCTTAACTTTTTCTCTTATAACTGCGCGAAAAGCATGTATTCGTGCTTAAAACAACGAAACAAGCTGTTTTAGTCCGAAACGAGCTAAATCACAACACATCGGTTTTACAAGTGTTCCTCTGATACGCGTCAAAACTTTTTCTCTTATAACTGCGCGAAAAGCATGTATTCGTGCTTAAAACAACGAAACAAGCTGTTTTAGACCGAGATGAGCTAAATCTGAACACATCGGTTTTACAAGTGTCCCTCTAATACGCGTCAAAACTTTTTCTTCTATAACTGCGCGAAAAGCATGTATTCGTGCTTAAAACAACGAAACAAGCTGTTTTATACCAAAACGAGCTATATCTGAACACATCGGTTTTACAAGTATCCACGTGATACGCGTCAAAAACTTTTTCTCTTATAACTGCGCGAAAAGCATGTATTCGTGCTTAATCCAACGAAACAAGCTGTTTTAGACCGAAACGAGCTAAATCTGAACACATCGGTTGTACAAGTTCTCCTCTGATACGCGTCAAAACTTTTTCTCTTATAACTGCGCGAAAAGCATGTATTCGTGCTTAATAGAACGAAACAAGCTGTTTTAGACCGAAACGAGCTAAATCTGAACACATCGGTTGTACAAGTTCTCCTCTGATACGCGTCAAAATTTTTCTCTTATAACTGCGCGAAAAGCATGTATTCGTGCTTAATACAACGAAACAAGCTGTTTTAGACCGAAACGAGCTAAATCACAACACCTCGGTTTTACAAGTTCTCCTCTGCTACGCGTCAAAACTTTGTCTCTTATAACTACGCGAAAAGCATGTATTCGTGCTTAATACAACGAAACAAGCTGTTTTAGACCGAAACGAGCTATATCTGAACACATCGGTTTTACAAGTATCCACGTGATACGCGTCAAAACGTTTTCTCTTATAAATGCGCGAAAAGCATGTATTTGTGCATAATACAACGAAACAAGCTGTGTTCGACCGAAACGAGCTATATCTGAACACATCAGTTTTACAAGTATCCACGTGATACTCGTCAAAGCTTTTTCTCTTATAACTGCGCGAAAAGCATGTATTCGTGCTTAATACAACTAAACAAGCTTTTTTAGTCCGAAACGAGCTAAATCACAACACATCGGTTTTTACAAGTGTTCCTCTGATACGGGTCTAAACTTTTTCTCTTATAACTGCGCGAAAAGCATGTATTCGTGCTTAATACAACGAAACAAGCTGTTTTAGACCGAAACGAGCTAAACCACAACACATCGGTTTTACAAGTCTCCCTAATACGCGTCAAAACTTTTTCTCTTATAAATGCGCGAAAAGCATGTATTCGTGCTTAATACAACGAAACAAGCTGTGTTAGACAGAAACGAGCTAAATCTGAACACATCAACGTCAACACATACGCGTCAACTTTTTCTCTTATAACTGCGCGAAAAGCATGTATTCGTGATTAATCCAACGAAACAAGCTGTTTTAGACCGAAACGAGCTAAATCACAACACATTGGTTTTACGAGTGTTCCTCTGATACGCGTCAAAACGTTTTCTCTTATAACTGCGCGAAAAAGCAGGTATTCGTGCTTAATACAACACGAAACAAGCTGTTTTAGACCGAAACGAGCTAAATCACATACACATCGGTTTTACAAGTGTCCTCTAATACGCGTCAAAACTTTTTTCTTCTATAACTGCGCGAAAAGCATGTATTCGTGCTTAAGAACAACGAAACAAGCTGTTTTATACCAAAACGAGCTATATCTGAACACATCGGTTTTACAAGTATCCCACGTGATACGCGTCAAAACTTGTTCTCTTATAACCTGCGCGAAAAGCATGTATTCGTGCTTAATCCAACGAATACAAGCTGTTTTAGACCGAAACGAGCTAAATCTGAACACATCGGTTGTACAAGTTCTCCTCTGATACGCGTCAAAACTTTTTCTCTTATAACTGCGCGAAAAGCATGTATTCGTGCTCTAATAGAACGAAACAAGCTGTTTTAGACCGAAACGAGCTAAATCTGAACACATCGGTTGTACAAGTTCTCCTCTGATACGCGTCAAATTTTTCTCTTATAACTGCGCGAAAAGCATGTATTCGTGCTTATACAACGAAACAAGCTGTTTTAGACACGTAACGAGCTAAATCACAACACCTCGGTTTTACAAGTTCTCCTCTGCTACGCGTCAAAACTTTTGTCTCTTATAAACTACGCAGAAAAGCATGTATTCGTGCTTAATACAACGAAACAAGCTGTTTTAGACCCGAAACGAGCTATATCTGAACAACTTCGGTTTTACAAGTATCCACGTGATACGCGTCAAAAACGTTTTCTCTTATTAATGCGCGAAAAAGCATGTATTTGTGCATAATACAACCGAAAACAAGCTGTGTTCGACCGAAACGAGCTATATCTGAACTACATCAGTTTTTACAAGTATCCACGTGATACTCGTCTAAGCTTTTTCTCTTATAACTGCGCGCGAAAAGCATGTATTCGTTGCTTAATACAACTAAACAAGCTTTTTTTAGTCCGAAACGAGCTAAATCACAACACATCGGTTTTTACAAGTGTTCCTCTGATACGGGGTCTAAACTTTTTCTCTTATAACTGCGCGAAAAGCATGTATTCGTGCTTAATACAACGAAACTAAGCTGTTTTAGACCGAAACGAGCATAGAACCACAACACATCGTAGGTTTACAAGTCTCCCTAATACTGCGTCAAAACTTTTACTCTTTATAATGTCGCGAAAAGCATGTATTCGAGTGCTTAATAACAACGAAACAAGCTGTTGTTAGACAGAAACGAGCTAAATCTGAACACATCAACGTCAACCACATACGCGTCAACTTTTCTCTTATAACTGCGCGAAAAGCATGTATTCGTGATTAATCCAACGAAACAAGCTGTTTTTAGACCGTAAACGAGCTAAATCACAACACATTGGTTTTACGAGTGTTCCTCTGATACGCGTCAAAACGTTTTTCTCTTATAACTGCGCGAAAAGCAGGTAGAAACGAGCTAAATCACAACACATCGGTTTTACAAGTCTCCCAAATACGCGTCAAAACGTTTTCTTCTATAACTGCGCGAAAAGCATGTATTAGTGCTTAAAACATCGAAACAAGCGGTTTTAGACCGAAACGAGCTAAATCACAACACATCTGTTTTACAAGTATCCACGTGATACGCGTCAAAACTTTTTCTCTTATAAATGCGCGAAAAGCATGTATTCGTGCTTAATACAACGAAACAAGCTGTGTTAGACCGAAACGAGCTAAATCTGAACACATCGGTTTTACAAGTGTCCCTGTGACAGGCGTCAAAACGTTTTCTCTTATAACAGCGCGAAAAGCATGTATTCGTGCTTAATTCAACTAAACAAGCAGTTTTAGTCCGAAACGAGCTAAATCACAACCACATCGGTTTTACAAGTGTTCCCCTGATACGCGTCTAAAACTTTTTTCTCTTATAACCTGCGCGAAAAGCTTGTCGTGCTTAAAAGAACGAAACAAGCTGTTTTAGACCGAGATGAGCTAAATCTGAACACATCGGTTTTACAAGTGTCCCTCTAATACGCGTCAAAACTTTTTCTTCTATAATAACTGCTTGAAAAGCATGTATTCGTGCTTAAAACATCGAAACAAGCGGTTTTAGACCGAAACGAGCTAAATCACAACACATCGGTTTTACAAGTATCCACGTAATACGCGTCAAAACTTTTTCTCTTATAACTGCGCGAAAAGCATGTATTCGTGCTTAATCCAACGAAACAAGTTGTTTTAGACCGAAACGAGGTAAATCACTTCACATCGGTTTTACAAGTTTTCCTCTGATACGCGTCAAAACTTTTTCTCTTATAACTGCGCGAAAAGCATGTATTCGTGCTTAATAGAACGAAACAAGCTGTTTTAGACCGAAACGAGCTAAATCTGAACACATCGGTTGTACAAGTTCTCCTCTGATACGCGTCAAAACTTTTTCTCTTATAACTGCGCGAAAAGCATGTATTCGTGCTTAATAGAACGAAACAAGCTGTTTTAGACCGAAACGAGCTAAATCTGAACACATCGGTTGTACAAGTTCTCCTCTGATACGCGTCAAAACGTTTTCTCTTATAAATGCGCGAAAAGCATGTATCTGTGCATAATACAACGAAACAAGCTGTGTTCGACCGAAACGAGCTATATCTGAACACATGAGTTTTACAAGTATCCACGTGATACTCGTCAAAGCTTTTTCTCTTATAACTGCGCGAAAAGCATGTATTCGTGCTTAATACAACTAAACAAGCTTTTTTAGTCCGAAACGAGCTAAATCACAACACATCGGTTTTTACAAGTGTTCCTCTGATACGGGTCTAAACTTTTTCTCTTATAACTGCGCGAAAAGCATGCGTTCGTGCTTAAAACAACGAAACAAGCTGTTTTAGTCCGAAACGAGCTAAATAAGAACACATCGGTTTTACAAGTATCCACGTGATACTTGCGCGAAAAGCATGTATTCGTGCTTAATCCAACGAAACAAGTTGTTTTAAACCGAAACGAGGTAAATCACAACACATCGGTTTTACAAGTTTTCCTCTGATACGCGTCAAAACTTTTTCTCTTATAACTGCGCGAAAAGCATGTATTCGTGCTTAAAACAACGAAACAAGCTGTTTTAGACCGAGATGAGCTAAATCTGAACACATCGGTTTTACAAGTGTCCCTCTAATACGCGTCAAAACTTTTTCTTCTATAACTGCGCGAAAAGCATGTATTCGTGCTTAAAACAACGAAACAAGCTGTTTTATACCAAAACGAGCTATATCTGAACACATTGGTTTTACAAGTATCCACGTGATACGCGTCAAAACTTTTTCTCTTATAACTGCGCGAAAAGCATGTATTCGTGCTTAATCCAACGAAACAAGCTGTTTTAGACCGAAACGAGCTAAATCTGAACACATCGGTTGTACAAGTTCTCCTCTGATACGCGTCAAAACTTTTTCTCTTATAACTGCGCGAAAAGCATGTATTCGTGCTTAATAGAACGAAACAAGCTGTTTTAGACCGAAACGAGCTAAATCTGAACACATCGGTTGTACAAGTTCTCCTCTGATACGCGTCAAAATTTTTCTCTTATAACTGCGCGAAAAGCATGTATTCGTGCTTAATACAACGAAACAAGCTGTTTTAGACCGAAACGAGCTAAATCACAACACCTCGGTTTTACAAGTTCTCCTCTGCTACGCGTCAAAACTTTTTCTCTTATAACTGCGCGAAAAGCATGTATTCGTGCTTAAAACAACGAAACAAGCTGTTTTAGACCGAGATGAGCTAAATCTGAACACATCGGTTTTACAAGTGTCCCTCTAATACGCGTCAAAACTTTTTCTTCTATAACTGCGCGAAAAGCATGTATTCGTGCTTAAAACAACGAAACAAGCTGTTTTATACCAAAACGAGCTATATCTGAACACATCGGTTTTACAAGTATCCACGTGATACGCGTCAAAACTTTTTCTCTTATAACTGCGCGAAAAGCATGTATTCGTGCTTAATCCAACGAAACAAGCTGTTTTAGACCGAAACGAGCTAAATCTGAACACATCGGTTGTACAAGTTCTCCTCTGATACGCGTCAAAACTTTTTCTCTTATAACTGCGCGAAAAGCATGTATTCGTGCTTAATAGAACGAAACAAGCTGTTTTAGACCGAAACGAGCTAAATCTGAACACATCGGTTGTACAAGTTCTCCTCTGATACGCGTCAAAATTTTTCTCTTATAACTGCGCGAAAAGCATGTATTCGTGCTTAATACAACGAAACAAGCTGTTTTAGACCGAAACGAGCTAAATCACAACACCTCGGTTTTACAAGTTCTCCTCTGCTACGCGTCAAAACTTTGTCTCTTATAACTACGCGAAAAGCATGTATTCGTGCTTAATACAACGAAACAAGCTGTTTTAGACCGAAACGAGCTATATCTGAACACATCGGTTTTACAAGTATCCACGTGATACGCGTCAAAACGTTTTCTCTTATAAATGCGCGAAAAGCATGTATTTGTGCATAATACAACGAAACAAGCTGTGTTCGACCGAAACGAGCTATATCTGAACACATCAGTTTTACAAGTATCCACGTGATACTCGTCAAAGCTTTTTCTCTTATAACTGCGCGAAAAGCATGTATTCGTGCTTAATACAACTAAACAAGCTTTTTTAGTCCGAAACGAGCTAAATCACAACACATCGGTTTTTACAAGTGTTCCTCTGATACGGGTCTAAACTTTTTCTCTTATAACTGCGCGAAAAGCATGTATTCGTGCTTAATACAACGAAACAAGCTGTTTTAGACCGAAACGAGCTAAACCACAACACATCGGTTTTACAAGTCTCCCTAATACGCGTCAATACTTTTTCTCTTATAAATGCGCGAAAAGCATGTATTCGTGCTTAATACAACGAAACAAGCTGTGTTAGACAGAAACGAGCTAAATCTGAACACATCAACGTCAACACATACGCGTCAACTTTTTCTCTTATAACTGCGCGAAAAGCATGTATTCGTGATTAATCCAACGAAACAAGCTGTTTTAGACCGAAACGAGCTAAATCACAACACATTGGTTTTACGAGTGTTCCTCTGATACGCGTCAAAACGTTTTCTCTTAAAACTGCGCGAAAAGCAGGTATTCGTGCTTAATACAACGAAACAAGCTGTTTTAGACCGAAACGAGCTAAATCACAACACATCGGTTTTACAAGTCTCCCAAATACGCGTCAAAACGTTTTCTTCTATAACTGCGCGAAAAGCATGTATTCGTGCTTAAAACATCGAAACAAGCGGTTTTAGACCGAAACGAGCTAAATCACAACACATCTGTTTTACAAGTATCCACGTGATACGCGTCAAAACTTTTTCTCTTATAAATGCGCGAAAAGCATGTATTCGTGCTTAATACAACGAAACAAGCTGTGTTAGACCGAAACGAGCTAAATCTGAACACATCGGTTTTACAAGTGTCCCTGTGACACGCGTCAAAACGTTTTCTCTTATAACAGCGCGAAAAGCATGTATTCGTGCTTAATTCAACTAAACAAGCAGTTTTAGTCCGAAACGAGCTAAATCACAACACATCGGTTTTACAAGTGTTCCCCTGATACGCGTCTAAACTTTTTCTCTTATAACTGCGCGAAAAGCTTGTATTCGTGCTTAAAAGAACGAAACAAGCTGTTTTAGACCGAGATGAGCTAAATCTGAACACATCGGTTTTACAAGTGTCCCTCTAATACGCGTCAAAACTTTTTCTTCTATAATAACTGCTTGAAAAGCATGTATTCGT
Source organism: Amblyomma americanum (assembly GCF_052857255.1). NCBI lineage: Eukaryota > Metazoa > Arthropoda > Arachnida > Ixodida > Ixodidae > Amblyomma > Amblyomma americanum. The sequence goes on along the minus strand of NW_027526719.1, from coordinate 1,120 downwards.
GCTTAAAACATCGAAACAAGCGGTTTTAGACCGAAACGAGCTAAATCACAACACATCGGTTTTACAAGTATCCACGTAATACGCGTCAAAACTTTTTCTCTTATAACTGCGCGAAAAGCATGTATTCGTGCTTAATAGAACGAAACAAGCTGTTTTAGACCGAAACGAGCTAAATCTGAACACATCGGTTGTACAAGTTCTCCTCTGATACGCGTCAAAACTTTTTCTCTTATAACTGCGCGAAAAGCATGTATTCGTGCTTAATAGAACGAAACAAGCTGTTTTAGACCGAAACGAGCTAAATCTGAACACATCGGTTGTACAAGTTCTCCTCTGATACGCGTCAAAACGTTTTCTCTTATAAATGCGCGAAAAGCATGTATTTGTGCATAATACAACGAAACAAGCTGTGTTCGACCGAAACGAGCTATATCTGAACACATGAGTTTTACAAGTATCCACGTGATACTCGTCAAAGCTTTTTCTCTTATAACTGCGCGAAAAGCATGTATTCGTGCTTAATACAACTAAACAAGCTTTTTTAGTCCGAAACGAGCTAAATCACAACACATCGGTTTTTACAAGTGTTCCTCTGATACGGGTCTAAACTTTTTCTCTTATAACTGCGCGAAAAGCATGTGTTCGTGCTTAAAACAACGAAACAAGCTGTTTTAGTCCGAAACGAGCTAAATAAGAACACATCGGTTTTACAAGTATCCACGTGATACTTGCGCGAAAAGCATGTATTCGTGCTTAATCCAACGAAACAAGTTGTTTTAAACCGAAACGAGGTAAATCACAACACATCGGTTTTACAAGTTTTCCTCTGATACGCGTCAAAACGTTTTCTCTTATAACTGCGCGAAAAGCATGTATTCGTGCTTAATAGAACGAAACAAGCTGTTTTATACCGAAACGAGCTAAATCTGAACACATCGGTTTTACAAGTTCTCCTCTGATACGCGTCAAAACTTTTTCTATTATAACTGCGCGAAAAGCATGTATTCGTGCTTAATACAACGAAACAAGCTGTTTTAGACTGAAACGAGCTAAATCACAACACATCGGTTTTACAAGTTCTCTTTTGCTACGCGTCAAAACTTTTTCTCTTATAACTACG